>NW_027633306.1:7500-10000 GCF_053919585.1 Euprymna scolopes
TTGCTGGATATCAACATTTTGAACCGAGAGAGAGACTAGCTGGCGTACAAAGCTAAATCTCTGGAATAAAATATTTGTACAGATACTTCCTCAGACATTTGTCAAAAAAAAAAAAAAAAAAAAAAAAAAAAAAAAAAAAATGTTCTATTGGCGATGGCTGTCCATAGTAACAGGAACAGAAGATATTATGCTAAACGACACCCACTCCAGCTCTGTTGCTGGAATGTGAGAACACTTATTGGCAATGGTAAAAGACTAGAACAGAAGACTGCAATTTTGACAAAGGAATTGCAAAGATACAATATATACATTGCTGCACTCTCTGAGACACGTTTTGCAGGTGAAGATCAACTGGTTGAGAGCGAGTCGGGCTACACGATCTTCTGGTCTGGTAGAGCTGAAAAGTAGAGGCGTAAGGCTGGTGTTGGTTTTGCAGTTAAGAACTCCTTAATCGACAAGATCGAACAGCCAGTAGCCATAAATGACCGTGCAATGACATTGAGAATGCCCTTTGCTGCTGGTCGTTATATGAATGTTCTTTCTGTCTATGCGCCAACTCTTACTTCGCCTGAAGACGATATTACTTCCTTTTATCATATGCTTAGATCTGTTATCACCGGTTTGCCAAGCGCTGAGAGTTTGATGGTTCTTGGTGACTTCAATGCACGGGTTGGATCAGACAATGAGACTTGGTCTCCATTGGGTCCATATGGCATTGGTAGAGTCAATTCAAATGGTATGCTGCTTCTCCATCTCGGCAGTGAACTAAATCTTGTTATCACCAACACTTTTTCCCACAAGAAACACAAGGAGACCTTGTTCCATCCCCAATCTAAACATGGCCATTTGCTTGATTACATACCGTGTAGACGTGGTGATGTTGGAAATTTTTGCAAAGTGAGAGTAATGCGTGGTGCTGACTGTGGTACTAATCATTTAATGGTCAGAGCTAAACTGAGGATTACAGTTCGCAAAAAAAGCCGTTTCAATGGTGTCAAAGTGCCTAAACGTATTGATGTTTCCAAATTGAAGGATTCAGTCGTACGAAGTTCCTTGAAATCTGCTTTCAACCAGGTGGATTTCTCAGATTGTGACTGGGAGACAGTAAGAGATACAATATAATAAAAAGGTATTGAAGTTCTTGGATTGAAGGTTCCCAGACATAGAGATTGGTTTGCTGATAATTTTGATCAAATTAAGCCTCAAATTGATAGAAAGCGGAAAGCTTATTTGAAACTTCTCAACTCTTCACCTCTGAACAAGTCAGCACTCGCTGCCCACTTTTCTTCTGTTCGGAGTGAGGTTCAGTGTTGTGTGCGCCAAATAAAAAACAAATGGTGGTCTAACCTCTCCAGGGAGATACAGACTACCTACGATCATAGAGATGTCAAGACATTCTACACTTTGCTTCATCAGGGTTATGGTCCGAAATCCTCTTCAACTACACCACTCCTGGCGAAGGATGGGAAAACCTTGCTGAAAACCTCAGATGAAATTAAGCATCGATGGCATGAACACTTTCATGATCTTTTTCATAACCCATCCAATGTTGATGTTGCTGCAATAGAAAGTATCCCTCAATGTTCCTTTTGTCCGGAACTTGATGTTGAACCGACTCTTGTGGAAACAGTTGACTGCATAAAACAGATAAACTCGAACAAAGCCCCTGGGCTGGATGACATCCCTGTTGAGCTGCTGATACATGGTGGTGTCAATGTACATTGTGTGGTCCACTCTTTGATACAGTCAGTATGGCAGGGTGACCTGGTTGCTCAAGATTGGGTAGATGCCATCTTGGTTATGTTGTACAAAGGAAAGGGTACAAGATCTGATTGTGGAAATTATCGAGGTATCTCGCTGCTGAGTGCGGTTGGAAAGGTATTTGCACGGCTCTTGCTAAACCGATTGGAAAAGTATGTATGTCCTAATATCCTTCCGGAATCCCAGTCTGGTTTTAGAGGTGGGCGAGGAACTGTGGATATGGTGTTTTCTGCTAGACAGCTCTTGGAAAAATGTATTGAACAGTGTATGCCTCTTTGCCAGGTGTTTGTGGACTTAACCAAGGCGTTTGACACAGTCAACCGTGAGGCTCTCTGGAAAGTGCTGGAAAAATTTGGCTGTACACCTGCTTTTACTGACAAGTTCAAGCAACTTCATCATAGTATGAAAGCTCGCGTCAACTTCAATGGTCAGCTTTCGGAAGAATTCCCTATTGATAATGGTGTGAAGCAGGGTGATATAGCTGCACCACCATTGTTTTCGCTCTATTTGACTGCTGTGCTCTGGTATGGTTTCCACGATTGTGATATGGGTATTTATATTAGATTCCGAATGACTGGAAAGGTGTTCAACCTCAGAAGATTCCAAGCCAAAACATTTGTTAGTGATGGACTTGTTAGGGAACTGTTGTATGCTGATGATGCTGACCTGGTAACACACTCCCCAGTAGATATGCAACTAGTGATGGATCTCTTTACAAATGCTTGTACCTGCTTCGGAC
>NW_027633306.1:22500-31358 GCF_053919585.1 Euprymna scolopes
GATAAGGCTATAAGGCCCTTTTCAATGACTCTTTTTTTTTCAAATATTCTTCTTCTGGTTCTTTATTTTGGGAAAATGAGTAAGAAGGGTAGGAAATATTACTCTGGAGATTTGAAGGTGTTGTTGATGAATGTACATTTTTCTCTTCCTTTTTACTTGTTTTCATAGCACTTTGGACTGGACTAAGCTGAAAAGTACCTTTCGGCCCTATTTTGCTCCGCTGCTCCGTTCTGTATTTACGGTCCTCAACTGGAACCTGAAAAATCAGATTTTACTTATATTAAAAGTATTGGAATTTTGGGAACGTTACCAAAATCCGTTTTCCATGGCAACAAGTTGAAAATGAAAAATAAGGAATGAGAAACATATAAAAAATGGAAATTAAAGAAATCAGCAAAAGAAATACAGACCCGAAATGTGATTAAAATGATCCAAATTTTATTAAAATAAAAGTTATGAATTGCCTTTATTTCCCAAAGCTAGGATTTAAAAAAAACAACCTTTAAAGAAACATTTAAAATAAAAACAAATACAAAAAACAAAACAATTCTTACTTGAAAATAGGTTGAAAGGAAAAGAACATATAAAAAAAACAGAAAATAGTTCTTTTAAGTCCCTGTTTTAAGTTCAGTCTTTCTTTTAACAAAATGTTCTCTTTTCTTTCTCGAAAGGAAACCACAAACAAATAAAGTCTCTTTGACTTTAAATGGGAGAAAAGAGGTAAAATATTTTCCTTTGTGAAGGTTCAGATAGCTTTAAATTCAAAGGAGAGAAAAAGAAAACCATAAAGGCGCTTTGGTAGGCTTTGTGTACAAATAAAATAATTCTTACATCTGTGTTTCCAGACTATCCAAGATGTCGTGTCTTCCTTACACGGGATTAATTTTGGTATTAATATTTTTTGTTTTTTTTCTTTTAAAATAAAAAATATTGTTCTATGAAGGAAACTTCGGCTGAATTGTCTTCCAAGATGATCTCTTTCAAGTTCCTTGAACAAAGAAGGAATTTTCTCTCCTGGCGGTGCCAATAATCTGCTCGCCTTCTTCTCATCAAGCCGGCGAAATTAATTTGTCTTTTACAGAAGAGAAATCCCCAAAACACAACTGGTTTCTTTTATTGGTCCTTTTGAGACTAATAATTTTCCAGTTGTAAAACCTTGTTGCCTTTTAATAACTGGGAATAAGATTATATTGAAAGTTTAGTAACTATCAATGGAGTTCTATACAAACGTCTTTTTCTAAAGGGGGAAAACCAGTAATATTATATTCAATGTCAGAATCTTTTTTGATGGAGAACGAATTAAGCCTCCTCTTTCAAGGCCGGCGATACTCGAACGAACTGACGAAAACTGGCAAAGGTCCTTTCTTTCTCCCTTCCTCACCCCCACCTCCCTCCAGAGGGGTAAGAGGACGTGACTGCGGGGAAAGGAATTATGACGATGATTATGATCAAAGTGACCTACAAAGCTGGTCAAAGAGTGCGTCCCTTTCACTAAATGTCAAGATGTTGAATGTGTGTATATAAAGAAAATAAATAAAAATTATTTCTTTATAAAAATTTCAACAAAATACATCTAAACAGATTAATATAAAAATTAGTTTGCATTAAAATATGGAAATTGGTTTGGATATAAGGTTATCTCACAAAGACATTGGAAAAAATAGGAAATAACTTACCTTTTGTTGAAGTGGACAGGTGTAAATAATGTGCTCAATCTGGCAATTTTCTTTATTGCATTTTACATTTCACAACTTAAAACTGTCAGATTGCAAGAACAGGATCAAATATCAAATAGTGAATCCAGTTTTTCTATCCAGAATTTCTTTTGGGAAGCAGGGAGAGATTTTCTATTCATTTGTTTGGCCTTCTTGAAACATAGTATAGTCACCTTTTTTAAAACAGTCATTTCACTTAAAAGAGGTAAACATGGATTAACCACTTTCCAAATATCCACGACTTTCTTTATTATTAATTTGGAAATAGCAAAATTTTAAAGGTGAGGATAAATATTTATTATATAGTAACCATATATTGAATAATTTGTCAGTAAATTGGAGGCTCCGTTTTATTTAATGGTGTAGGTACATCGGAAAATTTCATTACATTTTGACTGCGAGTTGAAATTGTAAATTTTCGCGATATTTTGAATAAAATATCAGCAAAAAATACACTCAGATATTAAATTACACAAATAATTTTTAAATTAATTTGATTTAAAAATTTGGTGCCTATGCACTTATGTTACCATGCTATTTTTAAAAATCGTATTTTCAAGTCAAATTCAATGTTAAAATAGTTTTCTATACAATAATGCTGAGTATTTATTTTTCACATTACAAAAATCACGTACATTGATGAAGTAATTCTAAGTGTCTATTGGTCACATTCTAAAAATAATGTACATTGATTTAGTAATTCTTGGTGTTAATTTATCACAGTCTAAAAATCATGTACACTGACCAAGTAATGCTGAGTGTTTATGTTTTATTGAACTATTATATACTTTCATCTAACAATTTAATAAACAAAAACTGACTTCTATAAAAGACGGAGCATGCTGGAATATTAACATTATTATTTAGAAAGGCATTCTTTATATAGGTAGGAAAGTGTAGTTTTTAAATTTTATTCTGTACTTTCATCTAACAATTTAACATACAAGAAGACTTACTTATATATATATAATATTAAAAAATTCAAATATGAATACTTCCTGGTTCTTATATTGAAAATGTTGTACCAATGAACAAATACATTATTAAAAATTCTAATAGCAGTACTTCTTGGTTTATATATTGAAAATGTTATATCTGGAACCAGGGACGTCATTATCAAGGAGCTAGCATTGCCCTTTTATTCAAATTAAACTGAGTTTCGTACGAACTCAAGTTCAATAAAAGATACAAAATACAGAAAATCAAATATAAGAACCAGAATAAAAATATAATAAATGTATACAGGGGGATGCACAATTATTGATACAAAAAAATTCCAACAAGATGAACTTTTGAAATGATTAAATGTGTTTAATTTTATAATTTAAAAATAAAAACATTGAACAATATAAATAATATAATATAAATGTTGGTTTTGTTCTCAAAAAGAAATATAGAAAGATGAAGTTAAATATTGAATCTTTGTGGAGATGCAGGAAGTGTTTCCATGCCTCATTGTATGCATCCAAGAACAATGTTGCGGGGCCGGTCGTCCGGAGACAATCGACCCAACAACTAACAAGGTAGACACGGGCAAAAAGTAAACAGCAAAAAGGCAAAGAGGAATGACAGATACAGACGAGGGTTTGCCTTTTATTTTTGCAAAGGAAACGAAAAATCGTATGATCTGGATGCTGGTCGCCTGGAAGGTCGCACGTCACTGGAGGCTAAGGTCTGGAGGTCTGGAACAGGTACTCTAGACATAGCATAGTTCAGGGTTGCTTGCTGGGTCTGGAACAATTGGCTGGACATCAAGGCAATTAGGAATGGACGGTGGACACTGAGAACGTGGGGGTCAGTGTTAAGGAACGGATGACACTGAGAATGGAGGATCAGTGTTAAGGAATGGACGACACTGAGAACAAAGGATCAATGTTAAGGAACAGACGGTTGGTAGGGAGCAGGTGCGAGCGAGGTTGCAGACCAGAGGAACAAGGTGTGAGCGAGGTAGCAGACCAGAGGTGCGAGCTGCAAAGAGAGGTTGCAGGCCAGAGGAGTAAGGTGCAGGCGAGGTTGTAGGCTGGAGGTGCAAGATGCAAGCGAGGTTGCAGGCCAGAGGAGTGAAGTGCAGGCAAGGTGGTAGGAAGGCTGCAGGAGGAAGCTGGAGGCACCAAAGGCTGGAAAGGTTGCGGGAATAAGCAGAAAGCTGCTGAAGTGAGCTGGAAGTGATGAAGACTGAGAGTGAAGTTCACTGCTGGTGGGTCTCAGGAAGCAAGCAGTAGTGAATCGCATTAGTGAAAAAACTTATTAGCCCTGATAAGGGCTGGTTGTTTAGCCCTGATAAGGGCTGTTTGAACTGTGGCTGAGATTGTTGCTGCTGCTACAATCCTTCGGCGCTGGTGGATTCGGTCGACGTAACTGGTAGTGTCAGTTGTTCCTTTGGGAGCCTCCTCTTACTCCCCGGCCGAGTTGACCTGACTTGGCCGAAACGAGCTGTATTCATTTGGCCAGCATGATGTTAGTTATGTCGCTCCCAACAAGACAAACAAGCGACTCTAATTAATTCTAGAACGAAATTTATGCAATCAAAAGTAGATTGTGAGTTTGTTGATTTCATTTAAGTTAATTTTGTCTAAAAGTAAAAAGTCAATTGCCTGTTTTATTGGTGTTTTGTTGATATATTTGAATTCCAACGGAGTAGTGAAATCAATGATGAAAAGAGAAAGGGTAGGT
Organism: Euprymna scolopes; assembly: GCF_053919585.1. NCBI lineage: Eukaryota > Metazoa > Mollusca > Cephalopoda > Sepiida > Sepiolidae > Euprymna > Euprymna scolopes. The sequence goes on from NW_027633306.1 coordinate 26,889, forward strand.
GAATGAATTCACTGAACCCGGATATATTCATACGTTAGCTTACGTTTAGCCAATCGCGTCCTTTAAGTGAAAAGAAACAGCGGGGGGCAAAGAGAAAAAGAAAAAATGGAGGCGGTGATTTTTGAAACCGCGACAACAATATAAAATGTAAAATCAAATCAAAATCTTATTTGTATTGTTCAATGTTTTAAATTATAAAATAAAAATTTTAAATTACATTTAATCATTTTAAAACTTCATTTTTCATTAGTTAAACAACATATTATTTGTATTATTTTAATGTTTTAATTTTTAATTATACAATAAAATTTTTAAATTATAAAATAAAACACATTTAATCCTTTTATATTTGTTAAACAATGTGGTTAATATAAAATAAATTATATGTAAACAAACTTCTGGATATATACCGGTGATGACCCAACATATGCCTTTTTTTGATAACAGGTTGGGGGCTATTTGTACAACTAAATGGCAAATCTGTCGAATTTCCATTGTTCTTTCACTCTCAGGGCCATGGGGTAGTGGATTAGGAGGTTGCATTGAAGGCTTTTGTTTTCACATTCGAGTACACATAATGGTCTTTTTTTTTTTTTTTAACAGAGTTGTTTTGTAATTTTTAAAAACAATTTCCTTATTTTGATTTTTTTTATCAGGTTTTAAAAGGAAGTTTTTGGGTTACGTAATGTGATATTTTATTTTTATTTTTCATTATGTTAACGGTTATTTCGCTTAAAACAAATTCTACTTTTTTTAAAACTGAATTATTTTCACTTTGTTTTCATTGCAACAAACCAAAATATCAGGAATGTACGGGGATATAATTGATGTTACACCGCCTGTAAAAATGTCATTTGATTGGCTATTGAAAATGACGTAATTATTGTAAAAGAATTTAAAAACTAAAATGAAATTGGCGTAATAAAATTAAATTGAAACAATATAAGAAAACAGAATATTTTTTTTATTAAATGTTTTTTGGAAATTTTTATTACATGAATTTTATTAAATACAGAAACAAATAAACTTTATGAAAAACGATATTGTTCTCAGATACATATTTATATACAAGGAAATATTTGACTCGATTTTTTTCTGAACAGAAAAATACTTGAAAATCCAAACATTTATTGTATAAAGATATATCAATATATAATCGTAAAAAACATTTATTTAAAAGTCTGCATAAGAAAATATAATTTTAACAAAACAATGTTGCAAGGAAAGCAACGTTGGATTTTTATAAAGTAAAATTGTTGTTTTTCTTTTTCTTTTTTTTTTTTTTAAACAAATAAATAATTTAAATGAAACATTTTTCGAATTGGAGTAACTTTGAAGGGTCAACAACAAATTAATAATTTAAATGAAACATTTTTACGAATTAAAGCAAAATTGGATTTTTTGTTCTGAAATTTTTTTGAATTGAAGTAAAATGTGAATGAAAAGTCTCTGTAAGTTCTCTAACCGAAAATCGCCACTTTTACAACAATTATATTTTCTATAATAATAGTAATTAAAATTAAATTCATTAACAATAATTTAATTTTTTTTAAAAATTATTTTACGTCATTTTCAATAGCCAATCAAATGGCATTCTTACAAGCAGTGTACCATCAACTATGTCCCCGTATATTTCTGATATTTTACTTTATCTAAAGTGCAAGAGGGCCGCTTAAACTGGTGTACATGTACTTCTTTTTCTGCCCGATTACATTTTCCTGTTTTTATTACATTTTCCTGTTTTTATCCGTTCTTTTATTTTCGAGTTAGCAGCTGTGTCCAAACCCAAATTCATCCTCACCTGGGCAACACCAGGTATCCATGCTAATCTAATATATAAAGGGAAAATGTGTCTTTCTGTGTCTGCCAAAAACTTTTGACAGACACATCAAACAATGACAACATTGATATCATTAGAAAAATCAATCTCTCAGATAAAAAATATCAAAAAATTGGCCAAAAAGATTAACTCTGTGCTGGTCAACTGAGCTATTTTTTGCAAAGGAGGGGTCAGTTTTCGTGTCAACATTTTTGCAAGTCATATGTCTACCAATCTCAACGTACGTTTATAAAACCTCATTTCGAAGGCCCATGAGGTCATAGGTCACCGTGGCTGAGCCCGCTAGCATGTTAGCTTTTTTCACCTCCTTTTCCTCTTTCACATTACAGGCTAAAGCCTGCCTGCTTATTGCTGCTAATTTTTTTTCGTTTGCGCTCGGGCACTCCCTGCTATTTTGATTGAAACAATTCATTTATTTTTTTAGGGGGTTGCTCAGTAGCCACCTATCTCTACCCAGGCAATGCCGGGAAACCATGTTAGCCATGCTAATAACACAACAAACCTCAGTTTAAAAGGAAAAGAGAGAGGCACACAGCTTCTCCTTGATTATTGCTATTATCATTATTATTTCGTTCATAAACATTCCTTATTCATTGCTTTCCTTTCTATTGGGGGGGGGCATTTTCCCTTTAGTTTTGGGAAGGGGAGGAAATTCTTATTGTTGTTATAAACTATTATAATAATTATACATTTTTCCTTCCTTCATGGCCTAGGTCATTCTATAGCAACAGTTTCTTTTGTGCACATTTTTTATTTATTGCTTTCCCCTTTTGGGGGAGTGAGCACCACATTTTTAGCCGTTATGCGCATTTTCTTTAAACATTAACTAACATGCTTTTTAACAATTCTTTTTATTAGTGAGGCTTCAGTTCTTATTTTATTGACTGCTGCATAAAAACATATCAAAAAGAAACTTGGTTTAGAAGGATTTCTCTTCCTTCATAAAAAGGTCCTGAATATGACCTAAAACTATATCCGATGGTGAGGCCCCACCTTGCGGGCCTTGGGGAGTGTGGAGCCACCCTTTAATTGCCATTGCTCCCAGGTCCACTCTGACCCGGAGTGGTAGTACCTGTTAGGGTCCCAACTATGGGTTAAATAGAATCTGACTCAAAATAAAAAAAATATACTCTATTAAAAATCGTTCCTCAAAATAACTAGATTCGGCATTAAATAACCTGAAAAAGGTTGATATGCCGTAAAACAAAAACAACCAACCAAATCCTTCATAAAAAGGCATCAGAACCAATGGTTTTAGGATTTCTTAATGTGCTTTTTAATATTTCTTTTTATTAGTGGGACTTCATTTCTTAACTTATTGACCACTTAATTAAAACAACACAAAATGCATGTCTAGAAGGATTTCTCTTTCATTGAAAGACACCAGAATTAATGGTTTTAGGATTGATTAGAATATTTCTTCACAAACATTACTTTCTGGAATGGGGGAAGGGGATAGCATGAACATTTTTTTGGGGGCCGCTATGCACATTTTTTTGTAAAAAAATAACTCCTCTGGCTTTTTAACATTTATTAAATATCTTTTTTCCTTACATGAGCTTCCAATCTGGCTGTGTAAGTTTCCATTCCAAGTTGTTACCAATCACTTCATAAAAACAAAACAAAATTACTTCAGTCTATAAAACCAACAGTTTCAGGATTGATTAAAATACGTCTTTGTAAACATTCTCTATTCATTACTTTCCTTTATGGGGGGGGGGTTATGCACATATGCACATTTTTTTTAATACATTATAACTAATGTGCTTTTTAACATTTCATTTTATTGTTACAGAATTGCTTGAAATATTTCTTTGTTAACATATTTTATTCTTCACTTTCCATTATGGGGGTGAGTGGAAACGTGCTTTTTAATATTGCTTGGTAGGGACTTCAATTTTTAACTTATCAAAAACTCCATGAAACAAAACAAAATTAGCTCAGATAATGCGTTCTTGCAGTTTTTAACTTTTAAATTCAGATGAACAGATTGCAGCTTAAACAAAAATTTATTGATCGAAATAAGCACCATCTGAATCAATACATGTTTGCCAATGCAAAACAAGTATATTTATAAAAATCTTGTGTTCTGGTGGCAATGAAGTTGCAGAAGGCGTTTTTGATATCACTTAGGTTTTTGAAGTATTTCTCATGCAGAAAGTTGTCGAGATGCTTGCAAAAATGGTAATCAGTAGGTGAGATGTCTGGAGAGTATGGTGAATGTAGCAGTTTTGTAGCCCAATTCGTTCAACTTTTGCAGGTTTGGTTCAGCAACGTGGGGTCAGGTTGCCAGGGAGGAGAATTTGATCTTTTATGTTGACTAATGCAGTGTGTTGTTGTCAAAGTTTCTGATGCATTTCATCCAGTTTTTGACAGTACTTTTATTGCCATAATGGTTTCGCTTGCATTAAAAAAACTGTAATGGATGAGATGTGTTGCAAATACAACTCTGGCTTTGCGAAGTGTCGTGGAGTGTTATTGGCATCTAACCACTGAGCTGAGCATCGCCAGTTGTTGTAAAGAGCCCACTTTTTATCGCAAGTCACAACCCGGTCAAGAAATGGGTCGTTCTTGTTACATAAAAGAAGGGAGATGACACTTCATAACAGTGTTTCTTTTGGTTGTCGTTC
>NW_027633306.1:31458-53958 GCF_053919585.1 Euprymna scolopes
CATGTATATGTGTATATATGTATATATATATATACATATGTGTATATATGTATATATATATATACATATGTGTATATATGTATATATATATGTATATGTGTATATATGTATATATATGTATATGTGTATATATGTATATATATATATGTATGTATATTATATATATGTATGTATATGTGTATGTATGTATATATGTATGTTTGTATGTATTATATATATATGTATGTATATATATGTATATGTGTATATATGATACTATGATACACGAACAGTACACACTCACATGTACATATAACACTACACATACGACATACACACCTATACACACTCATGACCTACACACAACACACGGATTACACGACACAGAGCTACACGACACATACACAGTATACACACATACAGACATACACACACACATGACACACATAAATACATACTCACGACGGATCATACGACTAAATACGATACCATACACACACACATACACAAAGACTACAATACACCAGCACTATACATATACAAACATATACTCACCACTATACTCGATATACAGCACACACACATGACATACATATATAGTGTATATACACACTAGACATATACAGCATACACGTATACACATATACATGACACACATATACACACACGATACTCGACTCACTATATAGTGTACACTACATATACCACTAGATAGCACACACGAAATACGACATTATTACACAGACATATACTCATAGTGATACACACACCACATACATGTACACACATCTACATGTACACGACACACGACAGACATACATCACATATACACCCATACACGACACGCACATATACACACAGCCACAGACTCACACACACACACGACACACACCACGACACACATACTTACACACAGACTCAAACATAGACACGCACATACTACGTCAGTATATACACACCAAATATACAGTACACACACACCCCCCACCACACACACACACACACACCCATCACACTAACAGTACGTTTAGACGACAGGACAGACAAGATCACTACACACATAGACCCACACACACACACAATATACACTCATATACACATACCTACACACACACACACGACACACACTCCACACACACGAGCCCTAACTCCCACAATGCCAGAATATCTACTGTGTATTCATACAGTAATGTTTGGTCACAACTGCGGCATTTATTTCATCAATTTTCAAAATTGAATCCAAAGGACTGCTAATTGTGGAATATCATATTTGGGGTTAATCATGACAATCATTTGAGCGTAATTTCACCAGGGCCCCACTGAATTTTCTAGAGCCTTTTACACAACCATCCATGTTTTTTAAAAGAGCCCTGATAGATAGCTCATTTAGTGCAAAGAGATACCAATTGTATGAAGATTTTTTTTTTATTTTCTAAAATTGCAACTATTCCTCCTTCACAACCTATATTGGCATTAGTGTTGTCAACAAGGATAGACTTAATAGTCTTTTCACTGTTGAATTAATGCAAAGCATCCATCACTTGCTCTGCATGAACAACACCTGTTACACCACTGTTAGGAAGATCTCTGTGTCAGATATTTACTTTCATTTGTTGTTTCTGTTGTAAAAGTGAAATGGTGTTCTGGTTCCTTAGTTTTTTTCATAGTTTTCTTTCTATTTTCCTCCACAATTTCCTTATAAAACAATGTATACTTATCCATTCTCCCATCAACTCCAATGCATATCAGATTTTCCACACTTTCAATTTGTTTTTTTGGGGGGTGGGGGCAATTCTTTTCACTTTAGTTATTGCCCTGTCAAGAATATTGCTTTTATTAATATTGGGTATAAGAAGGCCCATAGCCTGCAAATCTAAGAGCAAGGCATTGACAAGGCTGGCTCCAAGATTAGAAGATATGTCCCCCCCCACCAACTAACTCAAGAGCATATCTGAGAAATTTGATAAGGCTATAAGGCCCTTTTCAATGACTCTTTTTTTTTCAAATATTCTTCTTCTGGTTCTTTATTTTGGGAAAATGAGTAAGAAGGGTAGGAAATATTACTCTGGAGATTTGAAGGTGTTGTTGATGAATGTACATTTTTCTCTTCCTTTTTACTTGTTTTCATAGCACTTTGGACTGGACTAAGCTGAAAAGTACCTTTCGGCCCTATTTTGCTCCGCTGCTCCGTTCTGTATTTACGGTCCTCAACTGGAACCTGAAAAATCAGATTTTACTTATATTAAAAGTATTGGAATTTTGGGAACGTTACCAAAATCCGTTTTCCATGGCAACAAGTTGAAAATGAAAAATAAGGAATGAGAAACATATAAAAAATGGAAATTAAAGAAATCAGCAAAAGAAATACAGACCCGAAATGTGATTAAAATGATCCAAATTTTATTAAAATAAAAGTTATGAATTGCCTTTATTTCCCAAAGCTAGGATTTAAAAAAAACAACCTTTAAAGAAACATTTAAAATAAAAACAAATACAAAAAACAAAACAATTCTTACTTGAAAATAGGTTGAAAGGAAAAGAACATATAAAAAAACAGAAAATAGTTCTTTTAAGTCCCTGTTTTAAGTTCAGTCTTTCTTTTAACAAAATGTTCTCTTTTCTTTCTCGAAAGGAAACCACAAACAAATAAAGTCTCTTTGACTTTAAATGGGAGAAAAGAGGTAAAATATTTTCCTTTGTGAAGGTTCAGATAGCTTTAAATTCAAAGGAGAGAAAAAGAAAACCATAAAGGCGCTTTGGTAGGCTTTGTGTACAAATAAAATAATTCTTACATCTGTGTTTCCAGACTATCCAAGATGTCGTGTCTTCCTTACACGGGATTAATTTTGGTATTAATATTTTTTGTTTTTTTTCTTTTAAAATAAAAAATATTGTTCTATGAAGGAAACTTCGGCTGAATTGTCTTCCAAGATGATCTCTTTCAAGTTCCTTGAACAAAGAAGGAATTTTCTCTCCTGGCGGTGCCAATAATCTGCTCGCCTTCTTCTCATCAAGCCGGCGAAATTAATTTGTCTTTTACAGAAGAGAAATCCCCAAAACACAACTGGTTTCTTTTATTGGTCCTTTTGAGACTAATAATTTTCCAGTTGTAAAACCTTGTTGCCTTTTAATAACTGGGAATAAGATTATATTGAAAGTTTAGTAACTATCAATGGAGTTCTATACAAACGTCTTTTTCTAAAGGGGGAAAACCAGTAATATTATATTCAATGTCAGAATCTTTTTTGATGGAGAACGAATTAAGCCTCCTCTTTCAAGGCCGGCGATACTCGAACGAACTGACGAAAACTGGCAAAGGTCCTTTCTTTCTCCCTTCCTCACCCCCACCTCCCTCCAGAGGGGTAAGAGGACGTGACTGCGGGGAAAGGAATTATGACGATGATTATGATCAAAGTGACCTACAAAGCTGGTCAAAGAGTGCGTCCCTTTCACTAAATGTCAAGATGTTGAATGTGTGTATATAAAGAAAATAAATAAAAATTATTTCTTTATAAAAATTTCAACAAAATACATCTAAACAGATTAATATAAAAATTAGTTTGCATTAAAATATGGAAATTGGTTTGGATATAAGGTTATCTCACAAAGACATTGGAAAAAATAGGAAATAACTTACCTTTTGTTGAAGTGGACAGGTGTAAATAATGTGCTCAATCTGGCAATTTTCTTTATTGCATTTTACATTTCACAACTTAAAACTGTCAGATTGCAAGAACAGGATCAAATATCAAATAGTGAATCCAGTTTTTCTATCCAGAATTTCTTTTGGGAAGCAGGGAGAGATTTTCTATTCATTTGTTTGGCCTTCTTGAAACATAGTATAGTCACCTTTTTTAAAACAGTCATTTCACTTAAAAGAGGTAAACATGGATTAACCACTTTCCAAATATCCACGACTTTCTTTATTATTAATTTGGAAATAGCAAAATTTTAAAGGTGAGGATAAATATTTATTATATAGTAACCATATATTGAATAATTTGTCAGTAAATTGGAGGCTCCGTTTTATTTAATGGTGTAGGTACATCGGAAAATTTCATTACATTTTGACTGCGAGTTGAAATTGTAAATTTTCGCGATATTTTGAATAAAATATCAGCAAAAAATACACTCAGATATTAAATTACACAAATAATTTTTAAATTAATTTGATTTAAAAATTTGGTGCCTATGCACTTATGTTACCATGCTATTTTTAAAAATCGTATTTTCAAGTCAAATTCAATGTTAAAATAGTTTTCTATACAATAATGCTGAGTATTTATTTTTCACATTACAAAAATCACGTACATTGATGAAGTAATTCTAAGTGTCTATTGGTCACATTCTAAAAATAATGTACATTGATTTAGTAATTCTTGGTGTTAATTTATCACAGTCTAAAAATCATGTACACTGACCAAGTAATGCTGAGTGTTTATGTTTTATTGAACTATTATATACTTTCATCTAACAATTTAATAAACAAAAACTGACTTCTATAAAAGACGGAGCATGCTGGAATATTAACATTATTATTTAGAAAGGCATTCTTTATATAGGTAGGAAAGTGTAGTTTTTAAATTTTATTCTGTACTTTCATCTAACAATTTAACATACAAGAAGACTTACTTATATATATATAATATTAAAAAATTCAAATATGAATACTTCCTGGTTCTTATATTGAAAATGTTGTACCAATGAACAAATACATTATTAAAAATTCTAATAGCAGTACTTCTTGGTTTATATATTGAAAATGTTATATCTGGAACCAGGGACGTCATTATCAAGGAGCTAGCATTGCCCTTTTATTCAAATTAAACTGAGTTTCGTACGAACTCAAGTTCAATAAAAGATACAAAATACAGAAAATCAAATATAAGAACCAGAATAAAAATATAATAAATGTATACAGGGGGATGCACAATTATTGATACAAAAAAATTCCAACAAGATGAACTTTTGAAATGATTAAATGTGTTTAATTTTATAATTTAAAAATAAAAACATTGAACAATATAAATAATATAATATAAATGTTGGTTTTGTTCTCAAAAAGAAATATAGAAAGATGAAGTTAAATATTGAATCTTTGTGGAGATGCAGGAAGTGTTTCCATGCCTCATTGTATGCATCCAAGAACAATGTTGCGGGGCCGGTCGTCCGGAGACAATCGACCCAACAACTAACAAGGTAGACACGGGCAAAAAGTAAACAGCAAAAAGGCAAAGAGGAATGACAGATACAGACGAGGGTTTGCCTTTTATTTTTGCAAAGGAAACGAAAAATCGTATGATCTGGATGCTGGTCGCCTGGAAGGTCGCACGTCACTGGAGGCTAAGGTCTGGAGGTCTGGAACAGGTACTCTAGACATAGCATAGTTCAGGGTTGCTTGCTGGGTCTGGAACAATTGGCTGGACATCAAGGCAATTAGGAATGGACGGTGGACACTGAGAACGTGGGGGTCAGTGTTAAGGAACGGATGACACTGAGAATGGAGGATCAGTGTTAAGGAATGGACGACACTGAGAACAAAGGATCAATGTTAAGGAACAGACGGTTGGTAGGGAGCAGGTGCGAGCGAGGTTGCAGACCAGAGGAACAAGGTGTGAGCGAGGTAGCAGACCAGAGGTGCGAGCTGCAAAGAGAGGTTGCAGGCCAGAGGAGTAAGGTGCAGGCGAGGTTGTAGGCTGGAGGTGCAAGATGCAAGCGAGGTTGCAGGCCAGAGGAGTGAAGTGCAGGCAAGGTGGTAGGAAGGCTGCAGGAGGAAGCTGGAGGCACCAAAGGCTGGAAAGGTTGCGGGAATAAGCAGAAAGCTGCTGAAGTGAGCTGGAAGTGATGAAGACTGAGAGTGAAGTTCACTGCTGGTGGGTCTCAGGAAGCAAGCAGTAGTGAATCGCATTAGTGAAAAAACTTATTAGCCCTGATAAGGGCTGGTTGTTTAGCCCTGATAAGGGCTGTTTGAACTGTGGCTGAGATTGTTGCTGCTGCTACAATCCTTCGGCGCTGGTGGATTCGGTCGACGTAACTGGTAGTGTCAGTTGTTCCTTTGGGAGCCTCCTCTTACTCCCCGGCCGAGTTGACCTGACTTGGCCGAAACGAGCTGTATTCATTTGGCCAGCATGATGTTAGTTATGTCGCTCCCAACAAGACAAACAAGCGACTCTAATTAATTCTAGAACGAAATTTATGCAATCAAAAGTAGATTGTGAGTTTGTTGATTTCATTTAAGTTAATTTTGTCTAAAAGTAAAAAGTCAATTGCCTGTTTTATTGGTGTTTTGTTGATATATTTGAATTCCAACGGAGTAGTGAAATCAATGATGAAAAGAGAAAGGGTAGGTGAATGAATTCACTGAACCCGGATATATTCATACGTTAGCTTACGTTTAGCCAATCGCGTCCTTTAAGTGAAAAGAAACAGCGGGGGGCAAAGAGAAAAAGAAAAAATGGAGGCGGTGATTTTTGAAACCGCGACAACAATATAAAATGTAAAATCAAATCAAAATCTTATTTGTATTGTTCAATGTTTTAAATTATAAAATAAAAATTTTAAATTACATTTAATCATTTTAAAACTTCATTTTTCATTAGTTAAACAACATATTATTTGTATTATTTTAATGTTTTAATTTTTAATTATACAATAAAATTTTTAAATTATAAAATAAAACACATTTAATCCTTTTATATTTGTTAAACAATGTGGTTAATATAAAATAAATTATATGTAAACAAACTTCTGGATATATACCGGTGATGACCCAACATATGCCTTTTTTTGATAACAGGTTGGGGGCTATTTGTACAACTAAATGGCAAATCTGTCGAATTTCCATTGTTCTTTCACTCTCAGGGCCATGGGGTAGTGGATTAGGAGGTTGCATTGAAGGCTTTTGTTTTCACATTCGAGTACACATAATGGTCTTTTTTTTTTTTTTTAACAGAGTTGTTTTGTAATTTTTAAAAACAATTTCCTTATTTTGATTTTTTTTATCAGGTTTTAAAAGGAAGTTTTTGGGTTACGTAATGTGATATTTTATTTTTATTTTTCATTATGTTAACGGTTATTTCGCTTAAAACAAATTCTACTTTTTTTAAAACTGAATTATTTTCACTTTGTTTTCATTGCAACAAACCAAAATATCAGGAATGTACGGGGATATAATTGATGTTACACCGCCTGTAAAAATGTCATTTGATTGGCTATTGAAAATGACGTAATTATTGTAAAAGAATTTAAAAACTAAAATGAAATTGGCGTAATAAAATTAAATTGAAACAATATAAGAAAACAGAATATTTTTTTTATTAAATGTTTTTTGGAAATTTTTATTACATGAATTTTATTAAATACAGAAACAAATAAACTTTATGAAAAACGATATTGTTCTCAGATACATATTTATATACAAGGAAATATTTGACTCGATTTTTTTCTGAACAGAAAAATACTTGAAAATCCAAACATTTATTGTATAAAGATATATCAATATATAATCGTAAAAAACATTTATTTAAAAGTCTGCATAAGAAAATATAATTTTAACAAAACAATGTTGCAAGGAAAGCAACGTTGGATTTTTATAAAGTAAAATTGTTGTTTTTCTTTTTCTTTTTTTTTTTTTTAAACAAATAAATAATTTAAATGAAACATTTTTCGAATTGGAGTAACTTTGAAGGGTCAACAACAAATTAATAATTTAAATGAAACATTTTTACGAATTAAAGCAAAATTGGATTTTTTGTTCTGAAATTTTTTTGAATTGAAGTAAAATGTGAATGAAAAGTCTCTGTAAGTTCTCTAACCGAAAATCGCCACTTTTACAACAATTATATTTTCTATAATAATAGTAATTAAAATTAAATTCATTAACAATAATTTAATTTTTTTTAAAAATTATTTTACGTCATTTTCAATAGCCAATCAAATGGCATTCTTACAAGCAGTGTACCATCAACTATGTCCCCGTATATTTCTGATATTTTACTTTATCTAAAGTGCAAGAGGGCCGCTTAAACTGGTGTACATGTACTTCTTTTTCTGCCCGATTACATTTTCCTGTTTTTATTACATTTTCCTGTTTTTATCCGTTCTTTTATTTTCGAGTTAGCAGCTGTGTCCAAACCCAAATTCATCCTCACCTGGGCAACACCAGGTATCCATGCTAATCTAATATATAAAGGGAAAATGTGTCTTTCTGTGTCTGCCAAAAACTTTTGACAGACACATCAAACAATGACAACATTGATATCATTAGAAAAATCAATCTCTCAGATAAAAAATATCAAAAAATTGGCCAAAAAGATTAACTCTGTGCTGGTCAACTGAGCTATTTTTTGCAAAGGAGGGGTCAGTTTTCGTGTCAACATTTTTGCAAGTCATATGTCTACCAATCTCAACGTACGTTTATAAAACCTCATTTCGAAGGCCCATGAGGTCATAGGTCACCGTGGCTGAGCCCGCTAGCATGTTAGCTTTTTTCACCTCCTTTTCCTCTTTCACATTACAGGCTAAAGCCTGCCTGCTTATTGCTGCTAATTTTTTTTCGTTTGCGCTCGGGCACTCCCTGCTATTTTGATTGAAACAATTCATTTATTTTTTTAGGGGGTTGCTCAGTAGCCACCTATCTCTACCCAGGCAATGCCGGGAAACCATGTTAGCCATGCTAATAACACAACAAACCTCAGTTTAAAAGGAAAAGAGAGAGGCACACAGCTTCTCCTTGATTATTGCTATTATCATTATTATTTCGTTCATAAACATTCCTTATTCATTGCTTTCCTTTCTATTGGGGGGGGGCATTTTCCCTTTAGTTTTGGGAAGGGGAGGAAATTCTTATTGTTGTTATAAACTATTATAATAATTATACATTTTTCCTTCCTTCATGGCCTAGGTCATTCTATAGCAACAGTTTCTTTTGTGCACATTTTTTATTTATTGCTTTCCCCTTTTGGGGGAGTGAGCACCACATTTTTAGCCGTTATGCGCATTTTCTTTAAACATTAACTAACATGCTTTTTAACAATTCTTTTTATTAGTGAGGCTTCAGTTCTTATTTTATTGACTGCTGCATAAAAACATATCAAAAAGAAACTTGGTTTAGAAGGATTTCTCTTCCTTCATAAAAAGGTCCTGAATATGACCTAAAACTATATCCGATGGTGAGGCCCCACCTTGCGGGCCTTGGGGAGTGTGGAGCCACCCTTTAATTGCCATTGCTCCCAGGTCCACTCTGACCCGGAGTGGTAGTACCTGTTAGGGTCCCAACTATGGGTTAAATAGAATCTGACTCAAAATAAAAAAAATATACTCTATTAAAAATCGTTCCTCAAAATAACTAGATTCGGCATTAAATAACCTGAAAAAGGTTGATATGCCGTAAAACAAAAACAACCAACCAAATCCTTCATAAAAAGGCATCAGAACCAATGGTTTTAGGATTTCTTAATGTGCTTTTTAATATTTCTTTTTATTAGTGGGACTTCATTTCTTAACTTATTGACCACTTAATTAAAACAACACAAAATGCATGTCTAGAAGGATTTCTCTTTCATTGAAAGACACCAGAATTAATGGTTTTAGGATTGATTAGAATATTTCTTCACAAACATTACTTTCTGGAATGGGGGAAGGGGATAGCATGAACATTTTTTTGGGGGCCGCTATGCACATTTTTTTGTAAAAAAATAACTCCTCTGGCTTTTTAACATTTATTAAATATCTTTTTTCCTTACATGAGCTTCCAATCTGGCTGTGTAAGTTTCCATTCCAAGTTGTTACCAATCACTTCATAAAAACAAAACAAAATTACTTCAGTCTATAAAACCAACAGTTTCAGGATTGATTAAAATACGTCTTTGTAAACATTCTCTATTCATTACTTTCCTTTATGGGGGGGGGGTTATGCACATATGCACATTTTTTTTAATACATTATAACTAATGTGCTTTTTAACATTTCATTTTATTGTTACAGAATTGCTTGAAATATTTCTTTGTTAACATATTTTATTCTTCACTTTCCATTATGGGGGTGAGTGGAAACGTGCTTTTTAATATTGCTTGGTAGGGACTTCAATTTTTAACTTATCAAAAACTCCATGAAACAAAACAAAATTAGCTCAGATAATGCGTTCTTGCAGTTTTTAACTTTTAAATTCAGATGAACAGATTGCAGCTTAAACAAAAATTTATTGATCGAAATAAGCACCATCTGAATCAATACATGTTTGCCAATGCAAAACAAGTATATTTATAAAAATCTTGTGTTCTGGTGGCAATGAAGTTGCAGAAGGCGTTTTTGATATCACTTAGGTTTTTGAAGTATTTCTCATGCAGAAAGTTGTCGAGATGCTTGCAAAAATGGTAATCAGTAGGTGAGATGTCTGGAGAGTATGGTGAATGTAGCAGTTTTGTAGCCCAATTCGTTCAACTTTTGCAGGTTTGGTTCAGCAACGTGGGGTCAGGTTGCCAGGGAGGAGAATTTGATCTTTTATGTTGACTAATGCAGTGTGTTGTTGTCAAAGTTTCTGATGCATTTCATCCAGTTTTTGACAGTACTTTTATTGCCATAATGGTTTCGCTTGCATTAAAAAAACTGTAATGGATGAGATGTGTTGCAAATACAACTCTGGCTTTGCGAAGTGTCGTGGAGTGTTATTGGCATCTAACCACTGAGCTGAGCATCGCCAGTTGTTGTAAAGAGCCCACTTTTTATCGCAAGTCACAACCCGGTCAAGAAATGGGTCGTTCTTGTTACATAAAAGAAGGGAGATGACACTTCATAACAGTGTTTCTTTTGGTTGTCGTTCAATTCACCCATTTATCAAGTTTTTTGTCTTTCCAATCTTTCTCAGTGATTGGAAATCATTGTATGGATTACGTTTCATTTAGAAGCAAGTTCTCGAAAAGTTGGGTGTGAATTGGCTTCGACTAAGGCTCTTAATTGATTATTGTCAACATCCAATCGCCAACCACTATGCTCATTATCTTCAAGACTCGCTGCTGCCATGAAATTTCTTAAACCACCATTGTGCTGTGTGTTCAGTAGTGGTTCCAGGGCCAAATGCTTCATTCATATCGCAAGATGTTTCAGCAGCTTGAAAGAAAATTGTGTTTTTGGCCTAGCTTGATAGAAAATTGTGTGAATTTGCTTTTTTATATCTTGTATTCAATGTTCTGAAAAGAAGACATAATTGTTTTATAAACGATTGTAATTTAAACAATTAGATAGAAAACACTCTTTAAAATGATATATAAAGTAAAGGTATACATATTAATAAAAACTAATTTGAAAATACATCATTTGAAATCAAAATTAAAAATTCCACAAGAACTTTCTAATCAACCTAATATAGGTGTATAAGGTTATTACCAAATATGGTTGTTTGGTAAATAGTAAGTACTGAATCCAAAAGTATCAATATTATGATAATTGTGGTAGTAGTAGTAGTACTTTTGTTTATAGTTTACATCAACATTACCAAGGTCTCTGCTGGGATAAATAACTTTATATATTATATCAACACAAGTATTTTTCAGTTTTTTGAAAATTTAAAATTTTTATTAATTTTTTGACATTTTGCTTTTTATTAAATATACTAGAAAATGTTGCATTCTAACTGAAAAATATAATTTTGTATTGATAATGTTTTAAATGAATGGCTGTGTTTTGTTGTTCTGATTTAGTTTTAAAGAACCAATAACTTTACCAAATAACAACTTGAGATTTTGGTCAAAACCTTAGATATAATCCATACAATAAACCATTACAAATGATGACATACTATTTCCATTGCAATTTTTAATGTATAATTCAGTATTATACATGTGCAATTTTAATTAAGATTAAATAATCTTATTAATCATCATTACATTTGGGATAATGTGCATTTTAAATGTCATCATTGTCACATATAGTATTGATCATAAATTCAAACTTATATTTTATTAGAAAATCGAGATTGATTAATATCCAATCTAGTGTCCCACATTCTTTTTTGTTGGGGGGAGGGTATACATTTCTTTTATTAATATGATACTCATTATAAATGATTTTGGTGACATTCAAGGTTGACTGATGTCAATTTTACATAGTAACTCATATGTTATCTACATGCAAAGTTTGATTGAGTCAACAAACAGATTTATTAGATTTTCTTTGTTTATATGAGGTGCCTTCAATAAGTTTCCAAACTTTTTTGTACAAGCTTTTAAAATGTCATAAACTCTTGAAAATTCAGCTATACATCTTATGAGATGACTGTCCAAGTTTTATGATTTCAGATTCAAATGAACAGCTACAGCAAAAATTGGAATACATCCTACTAAAGCCCTATTGTCACAGCTGGTGAATTTCAAAAATGCAATCTGGACGTGAGAGCACTTTAGAAGAACAATATGCAATAAAATTCTGTTTTAAACTTGGAAAAAATACCACAGAAACGTATGGAATGCTTCAGACTACTTTTGGACCATCTTACATGAATCGAGCTTCAGTTTTTGATTGGCATAAGAGATTCAAGCAAAGCAAGGAGTCTGTGAGGGATGATGAGAGGTGTGGGAGTAGTAAGGAAGTCAGAACACTAGAGTTGATTGGCCAAATAAAGAATTTCATGGGTAAGGACAGTCATGTTAATTGAGACAATAAGTGCACAGTTTGGTGTCAGTATGGGAACTGTAAACACAATTATTCATGAGGAACTGAAGATGCGGAAGATTTGTGCAAAGTTTGTTCCAAGAGTGCTCAGAGAAGACCAGGAAGAAAGATGTCATGACAGCAAGAAGATGGTCAAGCTGATTAATTCAGTTTTTCACAGTTCTGGATGCTCTGGTGACCTGCAATGAAAATTGGATCAATTTCTATGACCCAGAGACCAAGAGCGAGTGGAAGCATGCTGGCTCTCCCAAACCCAAGAAGGCTAGAAAGAGCAAATTCATTCAGAAACTTACGATGATCTCTTTTTTGACAGCATGAGTATGATTTACTTGAACTGAGTTCCCATTGAACAGACAGCCAACAAGTTGAAGTTTTAAGGGAGTTCAGGAAGAGATTCCATCCTTATCCATGAAATTCTTTATTTTGCCAATCAACTCTAGTGTTCTGACTTCCTTCACACCACTCATCATTCCTAACAGACTCCCTGTCATCCTTATGCAACTCAAAAACTGATGCTTGATTCATGCAAGATGGTCCAAAAAGCAAAC
Source organism: Euprymna scolopes (assembly GCF_053919585.1). NCBI lineage: Eukaryota > Metazoa > Mollusca > Cephalopoda > Sepiida > Sepiolidae > Euprymna > Euprymna scolopes. The sequence continues at coordinate 44,652 of NW_027633306.1, forward strand.
GAAAGCATTCCATATATTTCTGTGGCATTTTTCCAGGTTTAAAACAGAATTTTATTGCATATTGTTCTTCTACACTGTTCTCACGTCTGTGGAGACTTCAATGTTCACAATGTGGAATGGTTAGCTCACTCAAACAAGGCATGAGGGGAGGTTCTGTAATGATTTCTCAATTGCTTATGCCCTTACTCAGAGTGTTCTCCTAGAACTTTTTTTACAACTATTCCTGAGCTATGTTCATTCTATCTTCACTGGGATCTTTTGATGACTTGGTTGTCTCAGTTAAGATAAAAACAAAATGTAATAAATCCTCTTGTACAGTATATCGATACTTTATGGCTGACTGGGAAAGCTTCTGTAAATTTATATCAGATCTATCCCTGCATTCTATGTTTAAAAAGAACATATCCTCTATAGTATCAGACCATGAGGGAATGGTATAGACCGCTTCATACCCTCCAAAAAATTCCAGCAAAAACTTAACAGTCAGCTGTGGTTCTTCCAGAATGTGTTGCTGCCATTGCACACACTTTTTAAATTGCTTCCAACGTAATAGATTCAGGTGAGTGGTCATCTCCCTCTCAGAACAGACCAATAAGTCTCCTGTGCATCATGAGTAAGTTGCTGGAATTTGTGTTAAATAGAGTAGTCAACCACCTCAGTAAAAATAACCTCCTCAGTGACATGCAATATGGTTTCTGTTCTAGATCTACAGCGGATATGCCAGCAGTTACATCTCATAGGATTAGTGAATCTCTTGACGGAGGCTTCTTTTCTAGAGCAATTGCTCTTGACATATCAAAGACCTCTAACAAGGTGTGGGATAAAGGTCTACTCCATAAAATCTCCAGGTGTGGTATAGCTGTAAATATCTTCTCAATTATTAAATCATTTCTCTCTGATAGGTTCATAAGAGTAGTGGTTGATGCGCTCGAATCAGAAGCTCAGAGTATTAATGCTGGAGTCCCTCAGGGGTCCATCCTGGGCCCAACTCTCTTCCTGATCTACATCAATAACCTAAGATCATTCGTAGACATTTATGCTAACGACACTACCATCTATGGGAAACACTTCAAAGGCAGTAAATGACCAAGTTCTCTCTGATTAAAAATAAAAAAAAAATAAAGATGCCAGCTCTCTTCAAATTAGGTCAGTGGCATTTCCACCAAAACAATGCACCAGTCCATAACTCTATTCTTGCTACAGACTATTTGACCAAGATAAGCATCAAGACGATTCTTATTTATTTAATTGCAGACTGTTATCCTCATCTTCATAGTTGTTGTTTCGCAATGTTTTGATTAACTATTCCTCTGACCTTCATCAGGTGGTAAACTGCTATGAGATAGGAATGCTGAGTCTCATAACTGTATCCTCAGTAATTATTGTGTTCCATAGTTGTCATTTCACCACGTTTTTAGCCAACTAATCCTCTAGCTAGCTTTGGGTAGAATTGAAACTGCTATCTTCAGACAATGCTAACCTGAAACTATAGACATCCAATTCCTCTATCCACTGCGCCACAGGCCCTGAAGAGCTATCTGGTCTTCCATCATCAGGTCTGTACCGAATGGTATATTATTTTATTATTGAAATTGTTTGAGATAAGTAATTTGTATATTTATTTATTTGCAGACTGTTATCTTCATCTTTATAGTTGTTGTTTCACAATGTTTTGGCCAACTATTTCTCAGTGGCGCAGTGCATAGAGGCATTGGATCTCTACGGTTAACCACCTGACGAAGGCCAGAGGAATAGTTTACTGTGACGTGAAACAACAACAGCTATGAAGATAGGGATAATAGTTCGCAAATAAATGAATAAATATATAAATTAATCATCTCAAAAGATTCCAATAATAAAATAAAGACAGTTGTTCACTCTCTGTATAGTCCCGACCTTGCTCCCTGTGACTTTTGGTTATTCCCTAAGCTCAAGGAAAACCTTGCAGGCTGTCATTATGAGACAATTGAGGAGATGAAAGAGGCTGTGACACAAGAGGACTTCCATGGGACTTTCCAGAAGTCGTTAGAATGGTACAACAAGTGTATTGCAGCCAGATATTACTTCGAAGGGACTAGAGTTTCATGTGTGTACTATCAACAAACGTGCCCATATGAAAAGTCTGGCAACTTATTGAAGACACCTTGTATGTTTCTTTTTTAGACTTAATTTTTTTTAGAAACAACAACTATTGTAATTATGGCAAAGTATATGTAAAATACATACATATATTGCTGTTGGCACATCGTCAAGTGAAGTATCTTTTTATGATTTTAGATAAATTACAAAAACAAACATTTACATCATTGGTTAAAGTATGCAAATTAACCTCTAGATTTTCATTTCAGCTCTGGTTCTATCCTAGAAATTAGTGACTAGATTACAATTGACTAGATGAATTGAACCACCAAAAATCTATGCATAAAAGTGAAAATGTGTGTGTGTGTGTGTGTGTGTGTGTGTGTACATTTCCGTACCAAATAACTCTGTCAATTGTTAAGGGGGTCAAAATTGGGGTCAAATTTTTTAAAAAATTGACCTCTGTAGGTTCTACCAAATTACTCTGCAAATTTCTTGTCTAAACATTTGAAATTTTACCTAAGATGTATTCAGAGATAGGGTAAGCTTTTTAATCTGTTTGAGTTGAAAATTTGAGCTGCCAAGGGGTCAAAGTTCAAAAGATTTGACCTTTGCAGTGTCTAGCAAACTACTCAGCCAATTTTGGTTCTAAACATTTAAAATTTATACATAATGGATATTTAGACATGCGACAAGCATTTTAATCAGTTTGGGGGCTAAAATTTGCTTGCCAAAAGGTCAAAGTTGAAAGAGTTGACCTTTGCAGATTCTACCAAATTCCTCTGCCAATTTTGGGTCTAAAGACTTTAAATTTTAGATGTAGGTAACTTAGACATGGGTAAAACTTTGTATTTTGATTTGAAACCATAATAAATGTTAAGGGGTCAAAATTGGGGTTAAAGTTAAAAGAATTGACCTCTGTGGTCTCTATGAAATTACTCAGACAAATTTTGGTCCAACATTTGAAATCTTATATAGTGTATTCACAGATAGGGAAAGTTATGAACAGTACATAGGGCCTGTGCAAAGTCGGGTTGAACTGCTATTGTACAAAAACAGTCATGAAATTTAACTTTAATTAACATTTAACTAAAATGTAGTCACTAATTAAACCAGTGCCATAAAAATTTTTTCTGACACTTGAGTTGGACATAGCATTATGTTTTTTTTATCTATTTTTGTAAAATACATGCTGTAACATTATTTTTCTTTTAAAAATCATTTTTTTATCTTTTCTTTACTTTCAGAGCCAATAATTTTTGATGATGATGATTCAGATATCACTGATTCTCAACTTTGTGAAACAGAATGGACTTTGAACAGAAACTTTTTATATGAAAAGTAACATTTTGATTCTTTTATTTACAAGTTAGAAAAGCATTTCATCCAAGGCATGAAAATTGTTAAACAAAATGTTTTTACTATAGGCTTTAGAAGTAAAGGTACAAGATTCAATTTGAAATCTATTTATCTTCAAATTGTACTTTTATAAATTTTACAAAGTAAGGTATAAAAATTTAAAATAAATTGAATGCACTTTGAAGATAAATAAATTTCAAATTGAATCTTGTACCTTTACTTTTAAAGCCTATAGTAAAAACATTTTGTTTAACAATTTTTATGCCTTGGATGAAATGCTTTTCTAACTTGTATCTTATCTTTTTAAGATTATATTTTATTTAATTTATTAATTTGGATTAAAAAACATGAATGTATGTAACAAGTTGAATTTTTTTTTTCAATATTCTACTCAGTAGAAAAAGTAAAGTTTTTTTTAAGTATTAGAATCTGATTGAAAACATTAAAAAAGAGCAAAACAAAGAAGCATACACAATTAAATCTACTATTCTGTCTTTCTTCTCTTCTTTACTTCTATTTATTCTTTGTATTTCTATTTGCCTACTCTCTCTCAGCTCACCTCTGTTTAATCCCTCCAACTCCACTCTCTCTATCTTACCCAATTCCCTTCTAATTCTAACCATTCTCCAACCTGTATAAAACATCGACTACTACAACAACTATTACTACTAGTAATAATAGTTGTCTCTCTGAAACCTGTGAAATCCACTGCTTGATAGGTATGCAAGTGCTTAGTAATTGGTGTGAGATCTTAAATAATAATTATTAACTACAAAAAAATTACAATACTTTTATTAAATGCAACATTTTGGGATACTTTAAAAGGAAAGGTGTTTACAATTAAATAAAGAACAGTTTTTATATTTTATATAAAGATATTGAACAAACAATAAGAAATCTAGAAAATGAAAAACAGACATTTTTTTCAATTTTGATCATTTTTTTTTAATTTGTTATAATCTTATTCAATCCTTAAATTTTAGTAAAAAGTCAATTTTTTTTCAAAAAATAGTGCAGTAATGTTACTCATCTTAGAAGGAAATTTGATATTACAAGAAACATATTCAGAATCACTAATAATGTTCTTTTTTCTTTATTTTTCACAATACAAGTGAAATGACCAAAATCATACGTATCCAATGTACGCATTATGGCAGCATTTAATTTGAAATTTGTGCCAAAAATATTTTGCTTTTTTGTTTTAAAATACATAATTTCAGCATTTATTCTTTTAAAAACATCATTGATGATTGAAAATGGGTCAAGTGCAACACACAAATATTTCATTCTTTCAGGAAAAGTATAAGTAACTTTTTCCAAGTGTTCAGTATTTTGCTGACACTCATTGCAATATTTAATGACATAGGAATCAGTTTTAAGTAAACTTTTAAATTGCTGGCAACCATCAATGGGATGTAGTGTAAGAGTTATTTGTTTGGTATTATTTCCAATTAGAGTAGTCTGTAAATGACAGCCAACTTGGTGTCTACAGTTGCACTGACCATTTTCCAGTCTCTGACAATAAACCATGTGTTTTCTGATACATTTTCTAGTTCTATTCTCCTCAAAAACAAATAATTCTTGAGCACTGTTGGGACATGTGTTCAATAAATGTTCCCAAAATTCAAGAGCATATTGTTGTCCTCCATCATTAAATATTCCACCCATCATTTCTCTTAAATCAGTGGCTGCCAGGAACTAAAATCCTTATCAATTGTTGAATTGGCAATTCTATGATTGGATCTGTTTTAATAATGTTAGTGAAATAAGGAAGCTGTTGATAAATAATCTGAATAATACAATTAGCAAAACAAGAATTTCTTGTATTAATTTTAAATCTAATTGAACACTGTCACTCTTGCCACTTCTTTTGAGGTGTTTTATAGGAGGATTTTCATTTAATAGCAATTCACTATCAATTTCTTTTTTGCACTTTTTCGAATTATTTGTTTTATAAAATGACAAACTAGGTGGCTTTACACAACATGGATCAAGTGGGGACAAATCAAGTTTATTTCTTTTGGCTCTTAATTTATTATATTCATTCCATGCACTTTTGGCACACAATAATTTATAAGAGTCTAAATCAATTAAATAAACATTACACAATTTTCTTGCCCGTGATAATGCAACATAGGCCAAGCACATCAGATCCTAAGTCAACTATAATGCCATCAACCGAAATTCCTTGGGTTTTATGTACAGTAAGACCGAAATTCAATGACAAAGGTATCTGACTTCTAGTGACAAAAAGTCCTGGTGAAACTTCATAATCAGCTTGTATATGTTCAATGTCCACAGATTCATCCATATTGTCAAATTGCACAGTCACAGAAAAAACATTGCCATTTTTAAAATTAATATCAGTAATTATTCCCATAGTACAATTGAACAGACCTTTATTTACATCAATATTTCGTCTCAAAATGCACGAGCCCCAATCGCAATTCTCAGTACAGTTTCAAGACCAGCTGTAATGGAAACTTTGTTAACTTTAAGCTTTTTAGGCTGTTTTTTAAAGTTTTTTTATTAGATGACTTTTGTCTCATATTTGAATCTACAGCTGCGATTTCAACTGTATTAATGCCATTGATTTCCAACATTTTATTATTAATTTCATTCACAGCTTCATTTGTTGGCAAAATGCAAATTATATTCATTTCCTTTTGCTTTTCTATCAAAAGATTAGCAAGTTCTGATAGATTAGCTTTTCATTTGGCATTAATTCTGTGAGAATTTAAAATTTTAATGTCGTTATCATTTGGTGATCCCAATCTAATTCTATTTAAAATGTCACCAAAGTTTTCAGTATCATCTTTTTGTTGCATATTAATTGTTAATTCATCATAATCAAAATAAGACCATAAATTTAGACCAACTATTCCTAAACATGATTTTTTTGCATCATAAATTGAAATTTTTGAAAATACAGGTTTTCATTCACAGGAGGAAGCTGAAATAAATCACCAAAAGTAACTATGGACATTTTTGAAAATGGAAAAAGTTTTTTTCTTGAATCACCAAATATTTCTTACAAACGTTGATGAATAAATGCCAATTGCAAATGGCTAATCATGTTTATTTCATCAATGATGAACAATCTCACATAACTAAGCATAGATCTCATTTCCTTAAGCTTAGTTTTAGATAATTCTTCATACTTTGGTGTAGAACCATACTGCACTTTTAGCTGAAAAACTCTGTGGCAAGTGGATCCTTTCAACAAGAAAGCACTGACACCTGTTGGAGCACAAATTATGACAGTTGGAACATTTACAGCTGGATAAATGAATGATAATTTATCTGCTAGTGCATTGATCAAGAAGGACTTTCCCACACTGCCTTGACCACTAATAAATTTCAGCACTTGTGGGCAGTCATCACAATTGCATCTTGGAATTGGTTTTTCCTCATTCCAATGGAAATTTCTTTGCTCAATTTTAGCAATAATTTCATCATAAATAGCCTTTTGAATTTGGTTGAGTTTTTGCTCATTTTTCAATACTTTTTCTTGAGTAACTTGTCTTATTTGAGGCATTTTCAAATCAACCTCACCATCAAATTCATTTTTTCCAATCACATTAATTTGACCATCACAATCATTTTCATCATCTTCATCATGGTTATTTTCAATGAATATTTTAGCTTCTTGTTCCCAAACTTTGGCCTTTTCAATTGCTTCATTCATTTTTTTTTAACAGTAACATAATTCATCATTTCAGATATGGAAGAGGCATTTTTCTTAAATGATTCAGTATAAGAATTACAACCATCAAGCAAATCAATTTCTTCTAGACACCATGGTTTGAACAACATGAATAGATTATGAAAAAAGTGCTCTTTTGTCTCTGAAGTTAATTTCACATTTGGAGTTTTAACAACTTTTTCTTTAACTTTACAGAAATAACCAAAGTTATTTTTAAGTTTCATTTCATCACTTTGATCATTTATTTTTAAATATTTGATTCTCTCATAATTTCTAGCAACATAATATAAGCTTTTGTTTTCCATTGAATCAGGTGTATTTGGGTACCATGTTTCAACCATATTGCCAAAGTACAAGTCTGTACAATCAGAAGACAGATTATCTAATTCTTTTTGTGGCAAAAATCTATGGGTTCTATATTGAGGCATGTCTGCACCAACCCACATGAGTCTCAGATGCTCCAAACAAATGGTGTCCCAAAAACTTATCAGCTACTTCATAAGCCCCTAAATCTCTTTTGGCTAGAAATGAAAGACCAGCATTTTTGTATTTACTATAAAGAGATTTAGAGTGGTCCAATGACCACACACCTTCAGTCTCACCTTTTTCATATTTAGTTTGATAGTTGGTGATATAATGATTCAATACCATTGAACTTTCCGAGATGTACTGTATATCAATATTAGATTTCCACATCATCAAAAGTACAGGATTATAATCATTAATATACTGTTCTTCAGGCCTTCTTTCCAAGTTATAAAGTTTTAGTACTTTTTTGCCACGATTGAACACTTTTCTTAACAGTATTAAATTTGAACTGTCCAACACCTCTGGGAAATCCATATCTACAAATGGTGTAAAATCTATTATTAACAAATTTTCTGCGATAACAAGATCCAGTACATGTATGACGTTGCAATTTAGTAACCAAATATGACAAATTTGGAGATTGAGATGGAAGATGGCAAGTAATTTTTGTTTCAATAAATTTCTGGATATCTGATGAAGAATCTTTATTAAAAACTGGGGCATTTTCACAATATAATTTCATGTGTATATGAGGAGCACCTCTGTGTTGGTACTCTAAATAATGATTAACTTTACTCAGTGGACCATTGTCATCAAGTATAACTACTTTCATAAATGCCAGAAATCGATCATATGAATGTTCACTCACTGCAACAATATCATCATTATTTATTTGTCCAATTGTTTTACTTTTGCCATTTAACTTTAAAGATTTAAATCTTTTAGAAAATATTCATTACAAGAAAGTGTCAAGAAAAATGTTGGCACACCATGACACTCATCAAATGCTTGCAAATCACTATATTTTTGAGACCAAAATGCTTTGGATCCTCTCATATTAGACATCATCATGGACAAATTTCCTTCCAATTGTTTGTAATTGTTTTGTAATCTGTGTTTAAATTCTCTAACAGTAATGTTTGACATTTTGGTAGTTTTCATAACTGCATAAATGCCAGCATCAATGGCTCTTTTATCGGCTTTGTCAGCACCAAACTGCATATCTTTCCTAAATCTAGCATCAGAATATTTAATCTATTCCTTATGAACATAAATGGCTTCACATTGCCATGTGTGCGTTTAGTTGAAAACATTCCAAATTTGACTTTGGTATACAAATTAGGAAAACACAGTAATTCCAAATGGGGATTATTATCAGTAAGCAATTTTCCCTCAATTCTTGTTTGTCTGTAAATTATTAAGTCTTTTTCAGGTGGCAATAATGGCTGCATATCTTGAACCGTATGATGCTCATAGAAAATCTGAGCTCCAGTTTGAGATAAAAAATGATCCATTTTAAAATTGTCCTTTTGTCCAGTACAGGTGACAATATTCTCTAAATTAGCATTTTTATTAATAGTAATATCACTATACAAAACATTTTCTTTCAGCCATTTTAGTGCTTTTAATACTTTATTGATGTCAACTAATGACTGCCAAATTACATTTTTTTTGCTTGGCAATGTATGGACTAACATTTCCATAATGCCATTTTTATTTGATGGCAAAGTGTTCATGACATGGTTAATAGTATTTTCCATTGGCAGTGGAAGATGAGTAGCTATTCCTCGAATAGCTGGAACCAACAAACTTTTTTCTCCTTTGAAACTATATGGCATCAATTTTATAATGTTC
>NW_027633307.1:0-34896 GCF_053919585.1 Euprymna scolopes
ACTGAAGACGGTCATTGAGATCAATTATTACATGTTTCCAGCATTTCAAGCCTCCATGACTTTTCCATCGCCACAGGACCATTTTTATAGACAAATGCCTGAGGGAGTATGCATACACAGGTGATGTTACAGAGTCTTAGCTTTGTACGACAGCTCAGTATCTCTCTCTCGGTTAAAAATATTGACATCCAGCAACAAGCAAAAGCAAGATAGCCAGCAACACGTTAAACTGCAGACCAGCTTAATGGGGGTACTTGTCTCCCGCTTTACGATTTTTTAAATCAGAGATTTGCTTCTCCTAAAAAGGTTGCCTTCACCACAGCTTACGGGAGCCCTCTCCACCCCAACGCACAAACACACATGGTGCTAGTTGGCTGTTGAGCCTGAAAAAGGGTTCATTCATACATACATATATATATATATATATATATATATATATATATATATATATATATATATATATATATATATATATATATATATATATATATATATATATATAAGCTTTGAATAAAAAATGCAAAAATAAAAATAAAGAATGCAATTTAAATTCCCGGATGGAAGAAACATATATTAACTTTAACCTATCGCAGACTTACCACCTGCATAATCCGACTATTAAAATGTTTATAATGTCCAAAGAGAATTAATTGATATAAGGAAGAAAAAAAACCTTTACTTAAATTGTTAAATAGAAATAGACTTATATATATATATATATATATATATATATATATATATATATATATATATATATATATATATATATATATATATATATATATATATGCCTTTGTGTGTCTCTGTGGTTGTGTTTGTGTGTTTGGGGGATATACCAATTAAGGTATGGGTTGATTTGTCAGGTAGTTCCATTTTACAACTTACTATTAGAAATAAAACGAACTTATTTTAAAATATGGAAATCAATCGAAGAATTTAGCATTAGTTTAGCATATATTTTGCACGATGACAGTATATAACATCAATCTGTAAGTAGTTTAACATTGCTGAAATCAGTTTTCGTATGATGATAAATATAGCAGATTCTTTGGATAGACGCTACTTCTTTTTCAGCCTTTGTACAAACACCGTTGCTTGAACATAACGTATACATTATTGCCGATATTTCCTTTCATGACTGACAACGTTTTCCTTCATTATATGCCAGGTTTTTCTCGATTATACAGTACATAGTTTCAATTAAGGAAACCCTATATATACTTTACTTTATCTACTCATCAACAGCGTAAATTAAATGCACATTTAAGAAACGATGCAAGCAACACCTTTAATCACGAAATAACTGACGACGGCATCCGAAGAATTAGGATGAAGACATTTTGGAGTATTTCTAGTTATTTGTAAGCTTGTCGAAATGTACTTGCAGCACATTTTCTTTGTCGTGTTTCCAATCTCTTATTCTCCATCTTCTTTTGTTCCTATCAGTTTCTCAAGATTCGGACATAAGTCGTTTGCGTTTTTACTGCTTCAAATCTCTAATTCTGCAAGGCTTGTCATTATTACTTGTAAAACCTTCATTCTTTATCTTAATATCCGTTATTCTTCATCATTTTTGGCATCATCTTTACATTATATTTGTTTTTTTTTTCATTCGTTTTTATTGTTTCACCTTATCTACGCACCACTAGATTTAGCAAATTTTGTCCTTCGTTATTCTACTCCATTTTCTACAGTTTCTGTATGCTCTAATCATTCAAATTAAACATTAGATCCATTATGAAAAATTATAGTCTTACTGCTTTTATATTTCTTCAACTCCCGTTGATTTTTTTCTTTTTTCTTTCTTTGTTTCATTATTTCATTTTTTTATTATTATCTTTTTTATTCACGTTATTATTTGTCGTAAAGCGTTATCTTTCTTTGTCTCCTTTTCTCGTTTTCTATATTTATTATTTTCTTATTTCATCCACATCGTTGTGATGCTTTTGTCTTCTAATTTTTGTATTATTACTTCACAAATATTTCACTTTTTTTGTTATTATTGTTTTTTTTTATATACAAATGACATAATTGTGTTTTCGCTATCTGTCATTGTATTTGTTTTTCTTACATCGTTATTACTTTTTTCTTATTCGTATTTAGTTTTATCTTTCTTTTAAGTTCTATTTATAATTTTCTAAATATCATTGTGAAAATTTCATTTATTTTACTTGTGTAGAGTTCTGTCTTTTGTAATTTAGTTCGTATTTGGCTTGATTATTCACCCGATTCATTTATTTGCCTAGTCTATTCTTGCTGTCTTCCGTTTCATATAACTTCTATTTTCTTTCTTCTTTTCGCATTTTTAAAAATATTTTTCAAGTATTATTTTTATTTATTTATTTCATATTTTATACATTACGTTTGTTCCATCCGTTCTTATTCTACATCTTGCTTAATCATTATCATTATTATCCAGCTTCCCGGACGTGTATGTCTTCAGCAAACCATATCTTTAATGAGCAGTTCCTTATAGAACCCTTTGGCGTATACAGTATATGGAAGCATAATCTTGCAGAAAACCATAGACCATGGGCAAAGATAAAAGAAACAAAGGAGGTGGAAGAGTGAGATACAGGGATGAAGTGTAATTTAGGAAACTCAATGGTTATTGGTTTACTTGTGTAGAATGTTAGCAGTGTTTATGTGTAAATGAGATTCCATAAATACATACACACATACATATACATATATATATATATATATATATATATATATATATATATATATAAGACACTGATAGAATTAAGATGAGAAATCCTGATAGATATTACTTGAAGTAATATTTTCAAGGTGATCCTAGCCAAAAAGTAAAAGCACAATATTTAAGAATAGAACCATATATAAGTTCCGTGGTTAAATTTTAAATTCTGAAAAGACAACATATAGAGGCATATATTCGATTTAAGAATTTATTGTTTGACAAAAGGAGTATATATATTCCTTTTGTCAAACAATAAAGTCTTAAATCGAATATATGTATCTATATGTTGTTTTTTTTAGAATTTAAAATTTAACCCCGAAACTTATATATATATGCATATATGCATATGTATGTATGCATATACGCATGGATATATATATATATATATATATATATATATATATATATATATATATATATACATATATATATATATAGTAAGTTATAAAATGGTATCTGGCAATTCAGCTACACAGAATATTTCGCCTTTTATCAACGCTAGCATTCGTCAGGCTTATAATAGCAAGGCGCATCCTAGCATGGATAAACAGCGGAATATCTTGTGTAGCTTAATTGGCATACAATTTTATGACATATTACCTAGCTCTACCAAAATATAGAACTGTTGAGGTAAAAAAAGTTTACGCATAAAATTATACTTTCGTATATTAATTTAAATGATAAAATTAATTAGTCATATACATATATATATATATATATATATATGTATGTGTGTATGTGTGTGTGGGTGTGTATATATAATCATTTGTCTATAAAATAGACTCTGTCTATTTTATTTGTATATGCGAAGCTGAACAACCATGATAATATAAAACTTGTGATATATATATACATATATACACACACGCATATATATATATATATATATATATATATATATATATATATATATATATATATTATCTGTAAATTATATATACTTTTGTAGGAAATCTTCAGTGAGGGAGTGAATGCGTAATAAAAGCAAACAATGCAGCTAAGAAATTTAAGTCAATATCATTTTTAATATATTTCAACCCAAAAAGTCCATTAATTTTAAAGGACTCAACTGAGATCGGACGAATTATTTTAGTTTTATTTTTAAAGCACATAAACCCCCGCAAACACACAAATACACACACACACACACACGCACACACACACACATATATATATATATATATATGCACACATATATATATACATATATATACACATATATATAAATTTAACTATACAGCAACCCACGCATATATATATATATATATATATATATATATATATATATATATATATATATATATATATATATAATATGTGATTAATCTGGTGTTTGATCAACCCTGCTGGGGAGCCATTATTTTAGATATTGCATTGGTTTTATATCTCCGAAACATTTTTACGGTAGACAATTGATGACATCTAAAATAACATTAAGACCATTGCTAATCCAAGAAACTATATAATGCAGCGATTGCAGATAATTAAATGACGTACTGAGTTAAAAGATTTTAATAAATGATAAAAACATATACATGGTTAATAAGTATTTTATATAGTTTTAAAGGTTAAAAATATCAAGACTATATATAAACTTTGGATTACAACATGGCACAAGTATCAGCCAGTTTACTTACATCCTGTAAGTTATGAGAGTAAATGTGGTTGTAACTAATCCCTGTTTGCACTGCGATTTCTTTACATCGAATATATATGATCATATGTTGTTGCTTGTTATAGCAAAGGTGATGCATGATGTCATAGAAATCTCATTACGGACTGGCAGGCCGACAGTCACCGGAATGAATGCGTATCTGTGAGCATATCCCTCTTTGCTTTTCTTTGAAAGCACATTGCAAATATCAAGGCGACCTAATTGCTTTACTAAATTGGAAATTTGAACAAATATGAGTCACTAAAAGACATTATGAGAAATATGTTTTCTGCTATTAAGAATTATTACTTTCGTAATTATTTTCAATTCGTTAACCCCCCCCCTCCTTCAACACTAGAACAGTATATTGATGTCTCCCCTTACAATTTAAAAAAAAATAATAATACAGGATAAATATGTGAGAAAATCGTTAAAATTAATCCGATATTTCTCTTGATTTCCGCTGTTTCCTTTCAACATTAAAACGTCTCGACATTTGAATCTGTAAATGACACTCTCTAAATTTATTATAAACAGGGGGGGTTATGTTATGTCTGCCTGTATGTTTACTTATCTCAACTAAAATATCAGTTACATCACAACATACATTTTCAAATTGTTCATTGTCAGTTTCGACCTGAACAGTCCCAGTAAACTAGTAGGACACTACATAAATATTCGTAAGATCAGCGTCAACAAAATAATTCAATTACCATTATTTAATTAATAGTAAATACATTTGATATAATAAATTCCATGATATATGTCTTACCATTTGCTTAATTAAAACCAATACAAATACTCACACTAACAATTTTATATCTTACTATTTGATATCTTGGATGTAGTTCCCGACGTTGTCCGGTATTTAACGTGACGTTTGATTCCTTAACAAAGGTGGAATAAAATGAGACATTGTCATGTTTTTTTCTCATTATGTTTTTTCTTAGGACTTCAATTTTTGTAAGTAAAAAAAAATACTCGAGCTGACATCGAAACTGAAACCTAAAAACAGTGAGTCAAGTACGATAACCACTAGACAAGTGTGACACATTTATTACAAGATGTTATCAAACTACTTATTCTTAACGTAAGTGATCTCCTATGTGAACTACTCAATCATGCGCATCCGTTACACAGGAAATAGATGAAAATCCGATAACTCCAACGTACCAACTTTTCAATTTTGCAAGGTTAGCGCACTTTTTCCTTGATAAAACGGATTAAATTTATTGTACATATCAAAATTCCTATATATTAATCTTCAAGTCTCTAGATCAGAAATTCTTTGAGTATATAGGTTGAAAAATGTGCTCACACACGTTCTCACTGTGATAGATGTGTGGTGAAGTACAAACTCCTCATGGCTCAGCGTCGGTTTATTATATTTGATGCTGGTTTGCTAAATAATTAGGACTATATATTGAGGATCAAGGATAAGTGGTGTAATGCTAATAAGTGTATGTAACTTTTTAAACGCCACTTTTGCTATAGTAAAGAGTTTCGTTTAGTCGCCTTACATTATAATTGACCACTTTTTACTTCCGTATAATATACGTATATCCTTGTATACTTTTATACATAAAAACACATAATAAGATTGCAACTATACATAATTTAAAATGTTTATGGCATTACAAACATTGGTTTGATTCGGGACTCCATAATATATGCACGAATATAAGGCTAAGCGTTTGTTTTCAATCTAATGCTTGCTGTTTTTACTAGCAGTACTTGTATCGCTTTAGAAAATTTGAATCCATCGCGTAACTCATGACTCATACTCAAAAGGTAGTTTTCAAAAAATGAACTATTTGAAAAAAGGTTTTGTATAAAAAGTGTTATAGTAAAATAAAAATACACAATTCTAAAGAATCACAAAAGATTAAAAAATGAAGGAAATGTCTTTCTGTCCCTCTAAACTTTTATTTCCTCAATACAAGTAAACCTTCGTTTTGATTCAATATTTTATTTAAACTTGTTTTTATATTTTGCATTACATTAAACTTGTAACCATTAACTTGGCATTCGAATGACATTCGCCTTATCTTTTATTCTCGTTTTTCCCCATCAAACATTTTCTTTTCGTGTTTCTTTTTAGTTTTCTTTTTTAATCCATTATCTTATTGTATTTTTTTTTTTTTCTAAATTTGACATTGATTCCCTTCAGGGAATATCTTCAGATGATATGACACACACTTGTCTGATATATTGCTGTTTGTCTTATCGAAGTTATCTCCCTTGGTTTTATACATTTTCAAAAGTTTTATTTTATGTATTAAAATGCACACTTCTTTTGTCTTATTTACTTAAATTCAGTCTTACTAGTACTTTTATCGGATTCCATTTCAATTTTGGTTACAGATAAAATGAATCGTCATGATTACATTGATCACTTGTTGCTTGCCCAATTAAAAAGCAAATAATATTTCAACATACAACGTAGTAAATGTGTTTATATATATTTTTATATTTTTATGCCAATTAACTGTTGGCATACATTTAGTAAAAACAAAAGAAGATATTAAGCTATTTTATTCTGTTAATTTACTTAAATGAAATTGAAAACAATATGAACGTTTTTGGAGGGAGAATTTATGTCGCCTTTAACTGCGGCATAAAATATATATATATATATATATATATATATATATATATATATATATATATATATATATATATATATAACTAGCAGACGGGCCGCCGTGGCCAAGTCATAAAATAAGCATCAATATTTTATTTTAATTCATACAGAAATTGAGACATATGTATGCTAGTTTTTGTTAAGAGTTCACTGCTCATAATTAAAAAAAAGCAATTCTGAAACTGAGATGGAAACCAAAGGACAACGGGTCAAGTACGATAACCATTAGGCCAGTTTGGCATGTTGAAAAAAAGCGTTTTTTAACCTATTTGTTCTTAATATAATGAATCTGTCACATGAACGATCAGCTCATGCGCATTCGTGAAACAGTTGAAAAATACGTGCCAATTTATTAATTTTGACCTCCTAGCAGCCATTTTGTCCGGATAGTAAATGAATTAAAATTATTCTTTTTTTCTAAATACTCTATAAAAAAAAATTGTAGAGCACATAGTTGGAGAAGAGTTCTCATACATACGAACTTTTTTTTTATTTTGACATACGAACTTTTCACTTTTATTTAAATGTTTTCACACTATGTTATTGCCACTAGCATTCCTTACAATTTATTTTTAAATGTAACAGGTTGGTTTAACCTGGCAAAATAAAAAGAGTTTTCAATAATCCCTGAACGGACATCATTTTCATATAATTTTTTTCTCTAATAATTTAAGTGTTATTTTCTTTATGTATAAGTATGCCAACGTGCAAAGAAATGTAATAATAAAAACTGACTTTATTACATGCCTGACAAAACCGTGTATGTACGGCTATAGTAAAATATTATTTTGTTTTAAATTAAAATATTAATGCTGCACCTCGGATGTTGATAGGATAATAAATATGACGATTTTTAATATATAAAGCTTACTCCCTTGTTGAGTAGATTACTGCCAATTGTTTAGATGAAGTGACGTCTCACAGTTCGTCCGAAAAACAAACTGGTATTTTGGCCACGATCAAAGTGTAGTATCTGTTCCGGCAGATGCTGCACTTAAGATAATTTGTACCAGTCAATGGAGGGGAAACCCTCTATACTGGGACAATTATTATTTTTGGTAACCAGAGTGCCCCCTTTTTGCCTACTTTTAGGGGAGCTGGTTTTTACCTCACATTAAAAACGGCCTTGTGCCTAATTTGCTCAGTGGGGGAGCAAATAAATACCATCTGTTCCGGCAGATACTGCAAGCTATGACTAGCTATGACTAGCTATGACTAGCAAAGACCAGATGTGGGGGCAACCTCACATGCCTGACCTTTAACCAGCTCCCATTTCCCACCTCTCGGGAGCTGGTCCCCTTTTCCCTTCCCCCCCCCCTTCACTCCTCACATTAAAAATTGGCCTTGTGCCTAATTTGCTCGGTGGGGGAGCAAATAAATACCATCTGTTCCGGCAGATACTGCAAGCTATGACTAGCTATGACTAGCTATGACTAGCAATGACCAGATGTGGGGGCAACCTCACATGCCTGACCTTTAACCAGCTCCCATTTCCCACCTCTCGGGAGCTGGTCCCCTTTTTCCCTTCCCCCTCCCTTCACTCCTCACATTAAAAATTGGCCTTGTGCCTAATTTGCTCGGTGGGGGAGCAAATAAATACCATCTGTTCTTCAGATGCTGCATTTCCATTTCTTGTTCTCTTTCGGTGGAAGAGCAAACCTTCACGACTGAGACAATTTTTATTTTTGTACCTTTTCACTACGTTAAAAAACGACCCTAGTGTCTAACTCTGTCCCGTGGGGAGGCATTGTAAATAGGTACTATTAAAACCTTAGTTTATCATAATTATGTAGATTGAGTGAGGTATCACATATAATCAAGTAAACAATATGACATTGATTTTTATCAAGCAAATTCAGCGTAGATGAGTTAATTTTATTTTTATAATAAGCAAACATCATTATGCAGTGATCATCATACCTGTTTATTTTTATCAAAGCCTTCCCAGTGTCGAACGGTATAATTATTGGACCGGTATCCTTTCTATATTGCCCATGCCAGATTAATATTCTCGTTTAAAACTGCTTTGTGACAAACCAGGTTACTTACGAAGCTGTTTTAATCATGAAACATATTTACTTATCAGTTTCTCACGATGGGCAAACAATGGCAGTCGCCTCTTTCAACCGATAAACCAATATAGACTCCTAACTTCATTTCAAAAGGTCAAAAATGAATTGACTTTTGACTTCATATTGTGTTTCTTAAGTCCAGACATGCAAACGTAGAGTTGGCCGTACTGAGAAAGTAGTGGTATCCTCACATGCATCTCAGAGTAGGAGTCAACTTTTATGAAACCGTCATGTCTCCTTCGATGATGTTCGATCTAATTGTTTTATTGGTTTATTTTCCATGAAATAATAATTCTTCTTTACATATACCCGCCACTCTCCTTTGAGTGTGATATGCTGTTAAATTCGAACGTTGATTAATGTTTTTTTTTTCTTCTGTATTTTATTATAAGGTGTTGGAAATGGTGTTGAGTGGTTCACAAAAAATGAGACACGACCTAACCACTATCGAATACTTCTGGTCAAGGATGATAACGTGTTAATAGCAGCAAGGTAAGGAACATCGGTTTCAGTTTTCATGTGTGCGTTTTGTAATCATATATTTGTTTAATCATCAAATTCACTCGTAATATAATAATTATATACACATGTAGTAATTTAAACTTCATAAAATTACGTAGTTACAGTTTGTTAATATTTATTTAACCACCATGTATCATATTGCATTATGTCGCCATTATATATATATATATATATATATATATATATATATATATATATATATATATATATATAGTAAGTTATAAAATATATATGGCGATTTAGCTACACTGAATATTCCGCATAAGCCTGAAGAGTTCTAGAGTGGATGAAACGCGAAATATTTAGTGTAGCTTAATCGCCATATATAATTTATAACTTACTAACTAGCTCCACCTACGTATTGAGCACTTTTGAAGTACATACTTAAAGTTTACGCATAAATTTATACTTTTGTATATTATTTTTATGTGAGTAAATGAAGTAGGTATATATATATATAATTATATATATATATATATATAAATATATATATATATATATATATATATCCCACTGTACGAAAAGGATGATTTCTTTTGTTTTTTTCTGTTTTTATAGTCTTATTTCAATAACACTTCTGAAAGGAATTATTAGAATACACATATCCTTTCTGTCTATTTAGTGTTTTTGAAAGTTTTTCCTGAGACTTCTCTACCTGAAATTTTATTTACCTCATCGGATTTACCTATCTTGGATTTGCATATGGATATTACCAAATAAGAATTTCAACCTATGGATCTCCGTTGACGTCATCTACTTATTTGCTTTTCTGAAACTTTTGTTTCTATAGCTACTCCAATTTGCTATGCGATTTCAATTTTCAAAAATGATATACTTCTCTTAAGTGTAAAGATATTATTAGTATAGCAAAGCTTAGAATATGCGTATGATGGCATTAGATATCAGAGCACCTTATGATAGTCATAAAAGGTAAAAACTGATTATGCCATACTGTGATTGTGTTGAGCTTTTATATTTGGTCGAGATTACTATGGAAATATTAATATTTATATTAGATTTATGTTTACGATTGCTTTTATCTGCTTAACTTTTCATTCCTATTTGCTGAATTGATATGCATATGCATATATATATATATATATTATATATATAATTATGAATGATATATATATATGTATATATATATATATATATTTGTTTCATTTTATTTTAGTAGTTTTTCAATTCACCTACTTCGTATAATTACGAATACAACTTAGCCCTTGATTGTTGCTGTGTCCGGTCACCGTAGGGAAAATGTAGCGTTCACATGCCTCTCCGCATACGGTAAATGATGCGGATGATGGATTGACATTCCATAATCTGTACCTGCTACATCCTTATCGGCCGTATATTAATGCGCTCGGGGGTACAAACCTCAACGGGGTTTTAGTGGACAAGTCACAACTGCAGTGTTCACGCGATTTTGAAATTTGATTCAGGAACTCTTCTCACTAACAACGGACAACTCATTGAAAAACATAAAATTTCTACTGATCTGGAAAACCATTGCGAAACTATCGATTCAGCTTATTAAAGACGTTTAATCACTTAAAACACGATCTTTCTGTGTGATATTAAAGATTCACATTAATAAAATAAGATACGTGACACCGATCTCAGGTTTTCCCCAACAACAATGCAGCCAAAGAGGTAATCTACTGTTTACTTGATAGCATAGTCATTATGACGTATGCTAAAATCATGTTCATAGCAGACTTCAATGTAGAAGTAGGAACAGAGTACGTAACGTGACTTCAAGCAATTTGGAATGGTGGAAAAGGAAAACTGAATTCAAACGGGGACATCCTTCATATGAAGTGCTCAGAACACGACCTGTCAATCAGAAACACGTTCTTTAACATTCTATCCAAGTCGCACAGCTTTTTGAAACATCCAATATGTAAGCAGCTTATTCTCTTTAACTTCATCGTTAGTAGGACAATTCATCTGAAGACTTCTGCAGCACGAGAACTATTAAAAAGGCGTTAAGTAACATAAAAACGAAACCTCCTTCTATGAGGAAAAATGGTAAGTCATATGGTATGAATGCGGGTGTTCACCAGGGGTCTAGTCATTGATAATTGAACTCCGTGATAAAAATTTCTAAGATGGGTATATTTCTTCATGGCCCCACACCTTATATTAGGCATGAGCAGAAAAGAAATGAAAACATATACAAGGCATTTGTGGAAACCCTCGAGTAAAACGTTTATAGTGCAATGTGGACATAAATGGATGGCAACCTGATAGATTACCTGAAAGTGAAATTTCTCGGCTACACGTTCACAGGGAATATGATTTGAAACAGTTACACCGATGCATTACGCAGCTGCTGCGAAAAAGGAGGGCTCTTCCTACCGTGCTAGAAATTACTTTGTCTGTAATTATCCTGCACATCTACAATGCCACCATTCTCCCTGTATCGAGTATTGTTGTGGCTTATAGGTTAGTGCATCTGCTACTAGTGTCTCATTTCTGAACAAGGTTCAAAAGAGAGTTGCCAACCTAATAGATCCCGAACTGTCAGATAGGTTTCAGCCTCTGTACCATCGGCGAAATGTCGCATCCCTCCGCCTGTTTCACAAGTATTTTAATGCTAGATGCTTCGAGTAACTACCAGCCCTTGTACCTCCTCGACATAAATACCCCGAAAAATCGGACAAGAAAAATACTATCTTTACACAGTTGAGATCCAGCGATGCCAAAACGCCTTCTACTCTAATACTTGCTACCCCACACCGCCTTGATTCTGTAATACATTTCCGGCTTCAGGAAGAGGTCATAATATAATGTAAACCTATATCATGCTGCTCAACTCCATACAGATTATCCCTACAAGTATGTCTCCGAAAGTAGCTGGTTTCATCAAACTGGCACTGTGCGTCATTTGAGTTGAAAAGGCAAAAGAAAAAAAAACAGTTCCAGGAAAATGAACGTAAAGGAATTGAGACATTAAAGTAAGAACTATAGGCTTATATCCGTAATCAGTGAAATGTTCCTTCCAGGATCAAATGATATTAACGTATACATATACGTATATACACAGAGTTTATAATCTCCAATATAATTAAGAAACTGAAATGCAAGTACAAGTGTATTTTCCGATTAATAAACATATCTTATTTTTTTTCAGAAATTATTTTTACAACATCAGTATGATATCCTTGCAAGAGAATATGGTAAGTACGAAATCAATTATATACACACTGTATTGCATGAACATTCACATAACTTGATTAATATGTGCTATTATATATGTCTCTCTATTTACACACACACGTATATATATGTACATGAATATAAATATATGTATATGTTGCTATACATATTTCCCCCCCCCACAATGTTGACAAG
Source organism: Euprymna scolopes (assembly GCF_053919585.1). NCBI lineage: Eukaryota > Metazoa > Mollusca > Cephalopoda > Sepiida > Sepiolidae > Euprymna > Euprymna scolopes. Next base: position 12,954 of record NW_027633307.1, read on the forward strand.
GAAAGGATAGTGTAAAATAAAGTACATATTTAAAATACAGCTTTTGGCAAAACAAATTATGTAAAATGTCTTCACGCGATAATAGGGTTTCAGTAGGCTCCGATGCTGTTTATACTATTCGTATAGAGTTTTATTTATTTGGATGAGCGTGTATTAAATTATTTGGAGATAATTGCAAATTATCTCATATGCTTTGTTTTTATCATATTTCTTCTTTGTCATCTCTCGATACCTTCGTTGTTAATGGTACTTAAAAATGCCAAAGGGCGGAAAAAGAACAAAATATACTGCACTTTTATCTGTACTTCGTATGTTAATGCTTATAAACTGAGAATTATATAAATTTAAAATCGAAGGTATTTTTAAATAGTGTATAATATAACGTGATTGAATTCTCTACTTTTGCTGTTCACTATAGCAATATTATATTATACATATTTCTATATGACTTTGAGAGTCTTAACAGATAATCGCCGTTAATTAAGTTTAATATTTCACCCCTATTTCGCAAGGGACTGATCAGTGTCGATATTGTAAGCGGCTTTTACTGCATTATAACAAGCACGCTTACAAAAATCATCTTTTGCGTAAAGTCCAATGAATATACAACGACTATGATTATTGTCAAAATAAAATGTTTTAACATCAATATTACGATAATTTTTTGTCATTATCTTCAAGCTTTAAACGGCGTCCTTTCAACAAGCTCTATTTGCCGAATTTCGTAGTCCTGTCGTTAAAAGAGAGCATTACATCATCGAATTCTTATGATATACATTGGTTTAACGTGGGTACAAGATTCCGAACCTCCATGAAAATCACACGAAGACATCGAGAAGCAAGAGGACCGGACACATATTCTGATATCCATTTAAAGTTTTCTTAGTGAAATCCTTTTTCTATTCTTTCTTTTATAGGAAAGTCAACTTGACGCATTCAACTGTATTGCCCCATTCATTTCCCTGCCCCTTGTTTTGATTTTCTATCTTTACAGTCGGAATATTTTCAATGTAGTTTTTCTTTTCACAACAGTTCAGTATTAGAACACATAGTGTATTTTCTTACTAAAGTCAAAAGGTGTTTAATCAAGAACTACTTGTATGTTTCCCGTGGTTTGTGACGCCAACATTTCATTCTACCGGGTTGTAAACCACACAAGCAAGGCGAAACCTCAATATCAATGATGATAATGAAGTCAATAATTTACAAACAAATTTCAAGTCCTCATTCCAGAAAGAGAGAGGGAGAAAGATAGAGAGAAAGAGGGGGGAAATAGAGAGAGAGGGGGGCGAACTAAACATTTGACAACGCTGACATTTATAAAAAATGCGATTTGCCTTTGTTTGATCTCAAATATTTTATTTCAATTTCTACTTTTATAAGCAGAAACCGGCGTTTTGATATTTATCTTTTTCTTTTTCTATCCTTGCAGTTATAATCGGTTTTTAAAAACAGTTCAAAATGTGGAGTTTTATATATATGTATAAGTACACATACAAACAGTCATATATATATATATATATATATATATATATAATTATATATGTTTATATATGTGTGTGTGTATATATATGTATATGCGTGTATATTGTGTAATATTGTGTTTTAATACGAGAGTAATGATTAAAGTGTTTACATATTCTGTTCTGAGGATATATCAGAACGTACACTCCAGAAAGATTAACTCGTACATCATGATGAAGTCCTAATTAAAACCATTTCATTTTTACCGAGTAAGATTTATTGTAATTAATGAAAGACTCGATACATTCCGTCGTCGTCCATGCAAGACCGTCACCAAAATTTGGCAATTATTTTGTTGTTAAAACTCGGTTCACTAGATTAGAGCTCATTAATTCTTGTGTGCAGAAAGTGGATTCATTCTCTGTAAACACAATCCCTTATTTATTACAGGATTCGGGAACTGAACATTACCTTTTCTTTTACAATTCATGAGATTTCGGTGCACTATCTTAAACAAACTAGAGTGTTGCCATTTAATATTTCACAGGAAACTTTTTATAAAGCGTTAGTCATTAAACATTTCATGATACGAACTATAAAACATGCACATGAAAATGGAGATCGAACTAAACATTATTGAGACGACAACGCTGACATTTATAAAACTTAGTGACATGCCAGTTCTTTTCATTTTTGCTTTTATTACCATATACTGGCGTTTTTATTAAGCAAATACATTCGGATTGAGTACCAGATGAGTTTGTTTTCCATATTTTGGATTGTGATTTTTTTATGTTATTTTGGATATTATTGTTTTAATTTTATTTTCCAGCATTCACGATGGGATGCGTCGCGGATAGCAGTCACTGAGTGTCTTATGAAAGACAAATCTGAAGTAAGTTAAAGCGTTGCCACGTTCACGCGCACGGATATATATCTCTACTATTATATAAAAAGAATTGTCTGCGTGTGTGTGTGTGTGCGTCGTGTGTGTGTGTGTGTGTGTGTGTGTGTGTGTGTGTGTGTGTGCGTGTACGTGAGTTCGTTTACTATGAATTCGCAGAAAGCTGATTAGGTATATTTTAATTTCAAACGAAAGTACGTAATGTGTTTGTGATTGTTTTTATGGAGAATTTGCATGCGACTGCGTATAAGTTTTGAAAAATCCGATAAAGACGTAAGAAGGATTTGTATAAAGTTAACTCTTTTGAACAACATAACATCATGGGTGCATTTGCTTATTTTTATCACCGCACAAATAGAAAGTGGCAGCATCTAGAATCAAATGTTGATTCCTATATAATACAGCGGCCCGGTCAAAATGGATATTTAGTTTAGAGCTTAATTGGACCATAATACTTAAAGTTGGGATTTAAACTTTAAGTGTAGCAATTATTTACATAAAACTTTATAAAATCAAGAACAGATTTTCTTCAGTGTAATGTAGACTACTATGCATTGTCGACCAAATCACCGCGGGGAGACCCGGTAGACGGCACAGGTGATTCATTTCTACCAGAATAAACAATTAATCGATAAATCGACAATTTCGCGGATTTCAATGAACTATCGATCGGTGGAATATTTGCCGGACAGTTTTAATTTTCTTTCTCTTATATATATATATATATATATATATATATATATATATATATATATATATTTAGGTGAATGCATGTATGTCTGTGTTTGCGTGTGTATGTATGTTCAATTGAACGGCACAACTAAAAGAAAAGTTGATATGAATGAAGAAATGTGCTTCAAGTAGATGTCATTATTATAATAGAATCCACAATATTTATTTTCATATTTTTTCTTGGTCCGTTTTACTTGAAACTTCTTATTTCTGTTATTTCTGTCTGATTTGTTCAAGTCATCTTATTTTATTAATTTCACTTTGTTTATGCCTGACAATTGATGCCTGATGCGATTCCTCGGGATGGCTGTCAAGCGATGTTCATTTCTCGGAAACCATTAAACTGACAGTTCCTTCATCGCCACATCTGTTTACACCAACTACGCTCACACACACATACACAAACATATCCACAAGCACATAAGCACACCCTCCGTCCGATATTCCAATGATCTTAGCCTTTTTAACACTTATTTTGTGTTTTGGCTACCTCACTCATTCTTTATAACAACATCATCCAAGGACATCAGAATTTTAACTGGAGCTTCCCTTTTGTTTAGATTACACGTCTAATGTACTTTTACAATGAACCTTGTCGCACTTTTTATCATATATAAACTTACCTTGTCTTTTCTCTAAAGAAATTATCAGTGTGCTACAATTTGTGATTTGAACACCCTCGGTGGGGTTCTCTAAAATCTTCTAAGATATGATTATCCATAGAATTAATATAAATGTTGTCTGATTGAAAATATGTCATTTGGATGTTACTGAAATAGCTCATACAAAACGGATACGTGAACATGCACACTTAGCTGGATGAACTCATTATAAGTATACATTTATTTAATCCTAATTTCTATTACGTTTCTATCATCTGTTGTGTTTTTTTTTATTTGAATTGATGTATTTTTACTATGTTTTTCTTTTAACAGGAAGTTTGTCAGAATTATATCCGGGTGATTGCCCTCAATGATTCTGACCTCTTAGTATGTGGCACAAATGCTTTCAAGCCAATATGTCGATCATATGAGATTAAGGTCAGTACTCCTGTGTGTTTTTTTTTTTCCTTCTTAATCTTTGAATTACACCCTATTTACAAGAATATTAATTATTAAGTGAAGAGCAACAGTATCAATAACGAGCTAAGAACGTATCGAAACCAATTATATAAAATTTCACGTGCCGGGTAACCTTGAGTTTTTCTTGGGACATTTTTCTATTTTTTAAATGATTTAACTGTTTATATCATCAGATATCCCGTTATGCGCATTAATCTACAAAGTAAACAAATGTCATAGGCACCGCAAGTCTAACGCAATGGTACTTATTTAAATAAGTACCTAAAATGATTAACTTACTAAAATACCTTACAAGTTGAAAAAAACAAATCAAATTTAACAGCAATTGAACAATTACAAGCAAAACAGAAGAAAAATATAGAAAAGCCCTTTGGTAACTAGAATATATACGTCCTTTGTAGAAAATTTGCATTAAGATGAGAAAAAGTTATATATAATAGCGACATCGCTTTCAAAAACATATATGTATTATTATATAACACAGGCATATATAATACTTAGAGGTAAGGGCTGCAAATTGATAAACGTCACATACTTATAACACTAATCTGCCACATTCGCTCCGGAATGATATTTTGTGAACTTAATTCTAATATAATCAAATATATAACACTCAGAAAACAAATATATAATACTAAAAAATCAATTACTTTGTTCATGAGAAAACAACAGAGGCATTAAATTACTTATTAGGTGTATATGCTGGGGGGGGGGCGAGTATATCAATCCTATTGCGAAGTTTAAACAGAAAGAGAATTGTAACCTTAATATATCATATTATAATAAAAGAGAAAAACGCCTAATGTTAATTATGTATTGATCATACCTTTAACAATACTCCTATGCGTCCCTAGTTTCAATATCTTATACATTATGACGTTATGCGTCAGTTACTAAATTGGGTTACTGGGAGAGAAATCCAAAATGTATATTTTCTTCGTATATCTCGATATTGGTTCCCGTTGGCCTGGAACTCTCCTTTCAACATGAGTCGATAAATGCCTATCTAGGAAATATGGTTTGAGATCGAATAACATTTGTCTAAGAAGTGCAAAAACACCTGAATTTAAAGGATGTATGCATTGTCTTTTGCGTTGAGATTAAACGGAGCCGCTGATACATTGTGATTACCGTAAAAGTATTTTTTATGCAGATGCATACAGCAGGTTGCGTAATTAGGAAACAACTATCAAATATGGACACAAATTAACACCTATAATAATAAACGTGTATATATATATATATATATATATATATATATATATATATATATATAGTAATTTATAAAATATATATGGCGATTAAGCTACACTGAATATTCGGCGTTTCATCCACTATAGGATTCGTCAGATTTATGCGCGAATTCTGTGGTTGTTTCTCGGTTTTATATATGTTGAGGATTTTAGTTAGCCAATCAGCTCTCTAGTATCCACCGCGCCCCTTCCTATCAGCCAATGGGCATGCATTTTATCGAACAAATGATCTGTTTTAGAACTAGGTTAGTGGTTTAAGGCAGACGATTTTCCTCCTTTCTTTTTTTATATATATATAAATATACACACATACACGTACATATTCAGTTTAGCCACCAGTATGGATATATCTTTGTACATATATATATATATATATATATATATATATATATATGTATATATATTTATGTATGCATATATATATATATATATGTATGTATGTATATATATATATATATATATATATATATACATATATATATATATATATATATATAAATCTTCATTGATCTACATATTAATGTTTGTTATATATTTTGATACATATTAGTATCCTGGCAAGGCCAAGGGAAGACAACCGAAGCAGCAAAACTATTTTCATGCAATACACTTAATATATAAATGCAGGCAAATTTGGACATATTTTATTGGTTTGAACGTATACATTCGTTTTGGCCAACTGACATAAAATGTTATACATAGAATAATTTTATAATCTTCCAAAAACCTGCAAATTCTTGCGTAATTTTGTCCGATTGAACGAACGGTATGGGCATTTCAATATCTAGTTTACCCACCAGTATAGATATATCTTTGTACATATATATATATACTACCGTTTTGAAAATATTCTAAGTTCCAAATCACAGCGACTATTTATCAGACTTTAACAAATGAAAACTCGTTGGGAAGGTGACGGTCTGATCTGTAAAGTTGTAACATTTGCCCTTAAGTTGGCAGATTAAGGGGACCAGCTATCAGCCAGAGTCTTTTTTTGCCACTTTTGTCACATTCATAACATGTTTCAATCATATTCATTTGTCTTTTTGGTTTTGCATATGAATTTAAAAAATATCATGTATTTCCCCATATCCTCTGGCCTTAATCAGGAGGGGAGATTAAAACTTGCTGCTACTATTTCAAATGATTTGAAATTACAGCAAGTCGAAACTTGATTCCAAATATTTCTCAAATATTGTATCTTCCTACTTTGATTTTCATAAATTTCAATGCATAAGGATTATTAAATACTGGCGAGAAAATCGTACCGTATTTCCAAAAAATGTAACACCTGATAAATATTTGGAAGCAAGTCTCATGTGCTGAGATTTCAGATTATTTGAAACTTTTGCAGCAAGTTTGAAAAGCCACTTAAATCAACACCGGATGTTTTGGGTATATATATATATATATATATATATATATATATATATATATATATATATATATATATATATGTGTGTGTGTGTGTGTGTGTGTGTGTGTGTGTGTGTGTGTGTGTGTGTCTAATAATTTCGAATTGGCGAGATAAACATTATCCTTGCTAATGTTCAGTCAATATATCTAAATAGTCGTTTTTTTCCGATTCCTAGATTTGAGAACTACATAATAACACACTTAGTGTGTCAGCAACCCATCTTTATTGTTTGGGTGTAGAGTTATCTTTCAGATAGGACGGAGTGAACATCAATTGTATAACATATGTATCTTTGCAATATGTGCACATCTTACGAACAAGAAGTAATACACTCGCATGCCATTATCTTTAGTTTCACATTGTAGTAAATCCTAAACCTGACCGACATATGCGTTTCTGTGTACCAATTACGCAGATAAACAGACTATGACAAAACAGATCTCCTTAAGTGATGAAAGAATAGTTTGCCAAGCGCTGATGTTGGTGAGTAATGTGTTAGTGATGAAATGTCAATGCGAACAATAAGACAGCGTGTACAGCAAAATTCGCACATATCAGATTTGTCCTAAGTAGGGGGCACGACCCTCTCTGAGTGATGATTCCTGGTGGAGATCGTTTACAAATGCCAGAAAACTTGTGAATGCATGTTTTCTATTGAAAATCTATATTCCAATGGATGTCATAATGTATTCGACTTTTACATCATATACATATGCCAGCATGTTATAGTTATGCAATTTCCCATATGAGTAGTTTTTGTTTGAGAAAATCTTTTTAGATCTAGATATATTCGAATTAGAGTTAAGCGCAATTACTTCTGTGAAAATAAAATATTAAGTACATTTTTCTACAAGGTAGTCACAACTTATCCAGTGCCGGAATCCACTCGGGGATAAGGGTTATTGCATGTACAGTAGTTAGTATTGGCGATTTGATAAAGTGTCATACTTAAGGGGGTAGTTCATCAGGAATTTGTTTATTTTGGTCTTTAAGACATGCAAGTTGTAGTCAAGTGGGAAACAGACAAAAGGAACAGAGTTCCACAGAAGAAAGAAGCTTTGTTCATGGAATCTACGTTTTGGTTTTGGCACAGATAAAGAGTGGGGAAAATATTTCAGCTAGATGGGTGTTATCGTGAAATATTGACATGGGGCGACCAGAGATTAGAGCTCAGATGAGCACTTGCCTTTGAAGTAACGATAAGACAAAGATAGGCTCGCATCGTCTCTCCTGTGGGAGAGAGATTGCAGGGAGGAGAAAACGGCACCCTCACTAAGCCACATATAGAAAAAAAATTATTAACGGACAAGTTTTCTTTTACAATAAAGTAACCACATAACATTGCAAGGTTCGAAATGAAAAGAAGTCTTCATGGAATTTTCGTTGGGATTTAGGCAGAGATGGAGAGGAGGAGGATACTGTTATTAGTCGTTTTAACTTGACGATTGCTTTTCTGAGGGTTCGAAATAGATTACCTTTTAGACGAGCATTTTTATAAAAAGTACGAACGAGCAAAGACAAACTCACAATTTCTCTTTAGTATGAAAAACACTGAATGGAAGAAAATAGGACATCAGATACTAGGTTTAGAAATTGACAAGACAGGGTAGGGCGGTCTGTGCAGCTTGCGTCCAATAGTATTTCATTTTAGGATCTTGGTTTTATGCAGGTAGGAGATTGCCTCATCAGTGTATAATTTCTGGAGCGGTAAAATGATGCCACAATTTTTTTTCCGATGAGCAACAAATTTGTATGCAAATGTTCCATCACAGTGGCCCTTTTAGGTCATTTAATATTTATTATATTTTAATTGCTGCAATTAATTTCCTTCTTCAAATTCATTATATAACGTGATTATACCCATCAATCAGGTATTAACACTAATGTTAGATTACCCAGTCTATTTACTTAGCAACGTCTATCTATAGTAACTTTTACAAAAACGTTTCTCTAAATGTGAAATATATTTTACCCTTATCCCTGAGTGGCTTACGGGCCTTGATAAGTGGTGATCACTGTGTAAAAAAAAAAATATATATATTCTGTAGTTAAGGTGGCTATTCAATATCGTTTTACGAAAATATTCTTCATATACTAGGTCGGCGCAAACGTTTAAACTGATGTGAAATTTTCATCTCGTAAATGAGAATGTTTTCGAATGTATTTATTAATAACAATAACTAACTAAAGATAAGTCATGGTGATATATAAATTAACAAACATAGGATAAAATATAAAAAATATTACAACCCCTGACTATCTTTATTGTCTTTTGTTATATTTGAAAGAACGTTTCTTTAAAACTTGTATAAATAATCTATTAAATTCTTTCTTTTTCTTACAGCGAGATAGCTATGTTCGTCGAATATCCCAAAATGGTGTAGGCTCTTGCCCGTTTGATCCAAACCACAACAGCACTGCCTTACTTGTGGGTAAGTATGAATCAACTATGGTTTCTACATTAAGATTTCTTTAATGATAAGAATGTTTACTTATGTATAAAGAATGTTTACTTCTGTACAGAGAGATAGTCTTAGATATCGTATCTCAATAAAGTGCTTAAGTAACAAAAATTATTAGATAGAGAAATAGTCAACCACCTCAGCAGGAACAACCTTCTTCGTGACACACAATATGGTTTCCGCTCTGCAAGATCTACCGCAGATGTGCTGACGGTTATATCCCACAGGATTAGGGAATCTCTGGAAAAAGGCTTCCTTTCTAGGGCAATTGCTCTTGCCATATCAAAGGTCTTCGATGGTATAAGTATGGCATAAGGGTCTACTTCACAAGATTTCCAGCTACGGTATAACTGGAAATGTTTTCTCAATCATTAAATCATTTCTCTCCGATAGGCTCATAAGAGTAGTGGTTGATGGGCAAAAATCGGAGGCCTGCAATATAAATGCTGGAACCCCTCAGGGGTCAATCATATGCCCAACTCTCTTCCTGATCTACATCAATGACCTTCCTACACATGCTTAAATCATTCGTTGATATCTATGCTGATGAACGACCATCTACGGCAACACATCAAAGACTGTAAACGACAAAGTTCTCTCTGATTCTCTCTCCTCTGATCTCGAGCACGTGGTTCAGTGGGGGAAGATGTAGCTGGTTACCTTTAATGCATCCAAAACCAAACTCCTATCCTTACATCATCAACGCTCTGATCCCCATCTGGCATCAATTGTGATGGGTGGCTCTCGTCTGAGCGAGGCCCCGTGTTTTGACAAGCTTCTGGGTTTGACCTTTACTCCTGATCTGAAATGGAACACGTACATCAAGTCTGTTGCCAATGTCGCTGGAAATATGGCGCTCCAGAAGATATCTCACTACTGATGCAATTCTCTATCTATATAAAAGCCAAGTACGTCCAAGGATGGAATACTGCTGCCATATCTGGGCAGGAGCTGCTAAAAACAGCCTATCCTGCCTTGACAGAGTACAAAATAGACTTTGTGGCTTAGTGGGGGAGTCCCTGTTCTCTACCCTGCAACCTCTCTACCACAGAAGAGACGTTGCGAGCCTAAGATTCTTAATTGAATAAAAGATTACTAGACGGAATCTCTTATCCTGTTTTCATTACAATTTCATCAGACACTGTTTTATGTTTCTGTTAATGCCTCGATCGGGAAAGGTTCAACAAAAGCGTGAGTGTTGATCCGTACTATTTTTGCTGCTTATAAGACTTCAATGACTGTTCTTTATTTCTGCTGAACGTCTCTGAAAGGGGTTGCTTTCATAGAGGATTAATCTGGTAATATCTGCAACAGACAGATGAACTTGTCAGACCATGAATGCATACCACATAATTATAAATGCAAACTGCAACCACCTTTTTCTATGAGGGATGAAAAACAGGATGCATTACTTTTGCAAAGCCGCTCGTATGCCCACACGTAAACACACATATACACTTTATATATATATATATATATATATATATATATATGATTCAGAAATATATTCATTACAAGTATAATTTATAAGAACCTTGTTATTCCTAGAAGAATTCTGCCTATTATTCTCGAATATATATGTAGTTCTGCATATTTTCAAACTCTTAAACTTATTTACACACATACACACATATATATATATACATATATATGTATATATATATATATGTGTGTGTGTGCGTGCGTACACTAACATTGGATCCTAATTCCTTAGTTTGCAAACTCCTTCCTTTGTTAGTCAATTAATCTTATATAAGGAGTGCATTATTTGGTGTTAAGTGATTCCAACTATTCATATTCCATTTTTTTTATCTCTCAATCTTTCCCTCATATTTATATACACATATTTACGTACTATACATTTACTTATTTAAATATCACGTATACGTACATCTATATTCATATTTATATATATACTAGCATTTCGGTCCGGCGTTACCCGGGTGTTTGAAGAGAAGAAAAAAAGGTCATTTTTTTATTTGACCCCTATTATGACCCCTTAACATTTATTGCTTTGGGCTCAAATCAAGTTATTAAGGTAGATATCAAGGAATCTATATCTAAAATTTCACGTGTTTAGACCCAAATTATTAGAGGAGATTGGTAGAGTTCTCAAAGGTCAAATAGTTGAACTTTGACTCCTTAACAGCCAAATTTCTGGCCTAAAACCGATCATATCGATTTTCCCAAATCTCAGTACCCTGTATATAAAATTTCGAGTTTATAGACTAAGAATTGACAGAGTTATTGCGTAGGAAAATGTACATAGACACAAACACAGACAGACAGACACACTGACACACTAACACGTTCACTTTTATATATGTGTATGTATATATATATATACGTATGTATATATATATATATATATATATATATATTTAAATATATGTATGTATATATACTTTCATACTGATTAAGTAAGCAAATACATTCCCTAACCCGTCATATACATTTTTATTGTTTATTTCAACAATACGCAATATGTGAGATAGTCCAATTAGTAAGTATGAAAAAAAAAGTGAAGCTTATTTTTGTAAATACATTTTCATATCTGAATATTGTGAGCTCAATAAGCTATTTGCCACAATTACTAGCCAGCTGAAATCTCCCGAGCTGATATCTGTCTACAAGATATCCGGAATCGCTTCGCCACAGATTTGTCGAAAATTGATAGCGAAGAGAGAGCGTAACAAGCAGAGCGCAAAAAATGTCTTTCAACTGATTTGCCATCACCAGAGGCCTTTGATGTGCAACAACAACGTTCTTTCTGGCTGCGTTTGTTGAATGATTCATTTTAAAAAAATGAGACAACGTGCCTCCACCTGCATCCCTTTTGATGAGGGAAGAGGGTTTTTGTTGCCCTTTTTGCTGTCTTTCAGCAGGCTCTGAACTCCCTTTCAAAAGGTAAGTAAAAATCAAAGAGGACCGAACGAAGATTAACAAAACTTGACAAAATTGACACAAGTTGGGCTATGTAAAGGACGTTCCGAGTCCCAGTGACGTAAACGTGCAGACTATCCTCAGAGGCATGTGTGGAACAGCCATGGGAAATGCCTCGACACTGCTTTATAATTGATCTTAGGATATTATATGATGATTTTACTACACACACACACGCACCCCTCATATATATATATATATATATATATATATATATATATATATATATATATATATATATATATATACTAGCATTTCAGCCCGGTGTTGCCCGGGTATTTGGAGGTTATGTTGAGCAAAAAAAAACGGTCATTGTTTCAATTTTGACCCCTATTATGACCCCTTAAAATTTATTATTTTGGGCTCAACTCAAGTTATTAAATTAGATCAATGTCCAACGAACCTACATCTAAAATTTCAAGTGCGTAGACCGAAAATTGCCGGGGGGGGGTGGTAGAGTTCTCAAAGGTCAAATCGTTGAATTTTTACACCTAAATCGTCAGGTTTTTGGCCGAAACCCAATCACATTGATTTTCCCAAATCTCAGTAACCTGTATATCAAATTTCGAGTCTGTAAACTTATAATTGACACACTTATTGCGCAGGGAAATGTACACAGACACACACAAATACACACACACAAACACATTCACTTTTATAGATATATAGATATACATGTGCTTATTTATTGGTAATATAGATTGCTATAATAATTAAAAAAAAACAATTCATCTTGCGATTTTTATCACTGGGATCAATCTATAGTTCGTTTACACCAACATGAAACCAACTCAATATATTTAACATTTGGTGTATCTATCAAATCTATTGAATCTTAGTACATATTTATCTATCAAAGCATACATCAATTAAGCGATCAATATATAAAGTTCACACATGAACTACAAAATATCTGCATTCTTCCATCTATGTTGACATGTGATAACGTTATATCCTCACTCTATTCATTTTTCAGATCATAAGCTTTTTGCAGCTACAGTAGCAGACACGTCAGGTCGAGATCCATTGATTTTCAGGGGAATGATACGAACAGAACAACACGACTCGAGGTGGCTAAACGGTAGGTTCTTAGATTATTGTATAGAACTTATGAAAGTATATTCTAATGATAAGTATGCGTGTTGTTTATTACGGCGTGATTATCTATCGTAGAACCGTGAGATTTATGTTTAGAAAAAAAATTGTGAATAAACGATTTACGGTCTCCGTTGAATAACTCATCAAACTGAAGACATTTGGATGAGGAGTAAATTTGGATGTATAAAGACATGATCATTCGAGGACGGATTCGGCACATATGAAGAAATATAGCACCTGATTACTTCAATCATATTTTTACTTTGAGAGAATGGATGTATTATACATATGACCACGTTACATAAAAAGCAAATGATGAAAAAAAGCAAAACTAATCGTTATAATTCAAAGTGTTCATTGCAAATATATTTACTGGCATTGTATTGTTGTATAATCCACACAGTTTTCACTATGGATCTGCAATATCGCCATTTTCAATACGGATGCCAAATGCATAGAATAAAAATTATAACCAGTCTTGCACAACTTTTCCAAACTATAAACATGGATTCTATGAACAAAGTATCTTTCCTAGCACTCCCTGCCTATGGAATTCTGGTCCTGCTTTCTAGCTGATGGCTATATGGTCGTCTTCAAATGAAACGAAAACAGGTTCTTGTTAAGTTGTCCCCTAAAGTAATCAAATTATACAAAATATCCACTAGTAACAATCACTATACTATTTGGCTAATGAATGTCGGACACTCATTAGCCCTCATCCTCGAGTTGCATCCTGATCTTGATAGAAGGTAAAAAATATGCATTTCAAATATACAAATACAGAAGATTAAATAAAACATCAACGCAATTCATGTAAGTAGAAACATTACAAATAAAAAGCACATTGAAATTAAAAAAAAATGATTTAAAAAAAATCCCACAATATTTTTCTCAAATTAAAAATTCATTCTAGTTATTTAATCATAAAGAAATAAATGAATCATAAACCAGAGATTTATAAATGTCTTTTGCCAAAATTATTTTTACAACTTTGACGAAAGGAGGCTGTCGTATATATGTCTGCAAATTAATTGCATTTTTTAATATAAATGGATAATTTTATTTTTGAAATTAAATATTCTTTTACTGATTTCTGTTTTGTTATTATAGAACCGGATTTCGTAAGCACATTTGATTATGAAGACAAAGTTTATTTTGTCTTCCGAGAAGCAGCCGTCGAAAATATCAATTGTGGAAAGGTATTATAACATGATTTTTACATGTATTTCGCTTTTCTGTAAAAGTTAAGTTATATATATTAAGCTATATCTTAACGTATTGGTGAATATACATTGTTACAAACACATCAGCTAAATTTTCTGACTTATTCAATATTCTGCATAATATAATTAGAAAAGTCGTCTCTACACCACTGAAACTCCGTTCTGTCTTTCCCATACATAACATAACGCCATCCCGATAATATAAAGTTTATTTCCAAGAGTTTGTGTGGAACACGTTACTATTAGACTAATCCTATGTTGATACAAAATTGACACCTCTAAATGCTGTGTAACCAAATATCTGTCATAAACTATCATAATAAATAATAGTTTTTTTTATTAATCCAATACATTACTAATTCTCCCCTAATATACTATATTATGTAACTGACAATTTATATCCTTAACTATACAAATCGTTTTCATATATAATTATCACACAGATAATTTAATCATGATGATTTTTAGATGAGTGATCAGTCAAATATTTTTAACTTTGTTAACACTTTTCCCTCAAGAGGCATTAATGTCGAAATAAAGGTTGAGCTTCGTAAATTGTTTATATTTTTTTAAAAACCATCAAATAAATTTACGTATAACAGCTCTATTTTGTAAAGAGTACTTTCGAAAATAATATTGTTTAAAAGTTTGTGTTTTGTATATATTAAAATCTGTATGAATTTATTCACACACACAGTTGACAAACAGTTAAATTTCGATGACTCCCACGTACCAATTTTTCGATTTACACTCCTTAGCTGCCCTTCTTCCGAGGGACATTCTATTAAAAGGTTTTTCACATGTCGGAATATTATCGTTGAGTATATAGATTGAGAAGTCTCCTGACACACATTGCCTTTTAATAGATAATTATTGGAGAGTTTTAAGCATATTAACAAAATATTATTTTCCCTTTGCTCATTATAATTACTAGTATATTCCTAGACCAACTCCTTAATAGGCAAGTAATCCAGGTATATACTACACTAATTCATCCAACTAATGAGGAATAAAACATTTATGAGTAAAAATAATTTTACAATATTCGACAGACTCCCTCTGAGTAAAAAGTTATCCGATGTAATGGCTGAACAAATAATACCGCAGTACATAATACTATCGTGCCAAAATGACTATTAACAAATTAATGCCATTATATTTAATCAAAGTAATAACATGTGTTTCAGCTTAAAAAGAAGAGATAGAAAAGTCAAACTATTAATAAATATATATTACAATGTTTTGCTCTAACTTATAAAGAAGCATTTTCTTAATAATTCTTTTTTCTCTTATTCTGTAACAGGCTGTTTTTTCTCGTATTGCACGAGTTTGCAAGAATGATGAAGGTGGCAAGAGATCTCTGGTCGGGACTTGGACTTCTTTCTATAAGGCAAGGCTTAATTGCTCCATTCCGGGAGAGTTCCCCTTCTACTTCAATGAAGTTGGTAAGTATCGAAACGATTAATACGACAAATGTAAATGTATGAATCGTGTAAAATTCTGCTTTGTAAAAACGTTCACCATGTATTGGTGCAAGTAATTATACAAGCATAATCTAAAAAACTAATTTACTCTCTCTCCAATTAGTTGACGGGGTTCATAATGTACAACGCTGAAGATATGTCAGTGAACTCTTTGTATCGCTATATTCCCCGTTCCCTCTAAGATCTTTACATAATGGCAGAATTCGAAAACATTCGGGAGTATTATGACTTCTTTCTTGTCATTACTCTCCTGCGCTTTTGAATTAAGGAAACAACTTGTAATATCTCAAGTAAAATGTGTCCTGATCTTGAGATCAGTCTGCCCCCAGTGATGTAATCATAATTTGAGTGCTTTAAATATGAGGAACCTTATCTATATTTCAAATATTATGAGATAGATGGAGCCAAACAGAATGTATTTTTCTTATGTATTTATATCTGATAGGAGATAGACAAAGATTATTCAAAAATGCGACAGTAAAACCTTTAGCTGAAATGTCAGTGGGAAATAAAATATGTTTCCAGCCATTAACTACAAATTCATGCAAATGATCTCGTAGATTTTAAATCTGTCGAACTTGTGTATCTGTGCGGAGTCAACATTTTTCTTAAAGCATACCTATAAAGTACAATTTCTATAGTAATAAAGTACGCCATTATCACGTTGACAAACGTTGACAAACCGGTTCTCGTCAGATCACCGAAGTTAAACAACAATGAGCATGGCTATTACAAAATGGCTGTCCATTTATGAATTCTAAGCGCTGCATGTGATTTCTGTTTATCTCGTCATTGTTTCTAGTCGTCCCGAATCTCCACTTGCCACTAATATTTAACAATGTCGACTCAGGGAAGGAAATGTGTGGTTGAATATTCTGCAACCCTTGCCACAAAAATTCCACATGCAGGCACCCTTACAGTGGGTATACATAGTCTGTCAAGACTGGAAGATACAACATATATATAGCAAAAATACAAAATGGCAATATCCGGACGCTGATAAATTAACGTTATTTCAGTTGAAAATAGGAACTAACACTGTAAGGTTAATGCAACATATCACTCGGTACTGACATAAAAAATGCTTATTTTAACATAAAAAAATTGAACTAATTTCCTTTGTATAACGAAATGACGTGTGTATTTTGCTAACTAATATAGATACGATACAGCATATATTCTCACATTACAAGTGTAATTTAATTTATGATTCAAAAATGCAATGTCTAAAAAGACTAATTTATATGTATTTTTAGAAAAATGTTTTATTAAATGGATGTATAAAGGAAAAACATTTGCATCCTTCACGTAGATGCAAAGCCAAGAGTTTTAGAAAACACACCCATTGCTGAAGCAATAAAGCATATGATTCAAATTCTAATGAGAAATCGATAGTGAATTCATTTGCATTTGCAAAAAATGATCTTCAGTAAAAGATACATTAAAAATGCGAGAATGAGGAAATTCTTAAGTAGTCACTTCTAGTGAAAAGTTTGGAATTCGATAATCCAAGCTAGATTTATTTATACAAGATTTCATAATAATTTTAGAAAATTTATATTAATGAAATGCATAGCTTAATTTAAAAGTAAGTATTTGCACATCATATCTATCAATAAAGTTAGAAAGTTTAGCACAAGTATTATTTTATTATTCAGCAATTTATAACTAATATCCATGTAAATTGTCGAAACCAAAATGTTATAGTAAGTTGTATTGAATTAATATTATTAAATTAACCTACGTTAAATGGTAGATTTTTTAACTACATGCTATTAATTCATTTCCCGTTGTATCTATTTTTCAGTTCATTCTACTGGTGTCCTTAAAGGAAATCACATCTCATCAGTAGATAAACATGCAGCCTCGGACATCTTCTATGCGATCTTTAACACCCCGGAGTAAGTGTTCATTCGATTTCAATTTTTCATCGTGATCAGTTTTCTGGTGTAATCTCTATCGAACATTCTGTCTTACCAATATCTAACTTAGTATATGTTTGTATTGGACAAAAAATGTACACAATATTTGTCATACTCTGCTTAGATAAGTAAACAAAGTTTGCCTATTCAATCCAACAATCTAAAAATTTTGAACTGACTATCAGCGCATATTTTTAAACTTACACTTGCCGGTATTGTTCTAAAAAGCATTGACATATTAGTACATACAAGAACATTATTGCTTCCAATCGACTTCGCTAAAGATGTAAATTTATGTTATTTGCCACATTAATTTCTTAATTGTCTGAAATCTTAGAAAACGGATACTTTAATTGCATTTAGGTAATTTAAAGTATAATTACAAACAGCTCTTTTCCCCCCGGATAGCCATGAATAATATATTCGTACCTGAGAGCTTTTCCTTCAGCTCCTCGGTTTCACAGGCACAGACAACATGAACTGGAACAAATAAATCCGTGATGTTTTTCGAGAACCAATACATTGTTGTCTAAGCCTCAAAATAGACAAAGAATAAGAAAGAACATCAACTTTCTTGTTTTTTTGTACAACGACATTTCTTTCCACATTGTCTCGTTACTGATATGGAGTCACTCGCGTACTCCTGCTCATCCACCTCATTCACGTGATCAGGAACTTTATCATTGTCTCCTACGTGATCTCTTTTTCAACATCATATTTTTCCCAAACGGTTACGTCATTGCAAATGCAATTGCATATGCGCGTCGGCGCTATGTTTCACATTGAAGGCATTGCAAATGCTGCTGGGTTTTTCCCATGTCTGTTTCTTGTATTTATACAACACCACTCATTGCCCATGTATGGAGAATTGTTGTCACATTTAGGTTGGTGCACCTAACACTATTTTTTCCTCTTCGACTCGGTCCAAGTATGAGTCTGCAATCTAATCAGACGCGAACAATCAAATAAATTTCAACCTCTACTTAATCACCGCCATGTTGCATACTTGTGCATGTTTGACAATTGTTTAATTGAATCTTTTCTGATGAATTCATCGCAAATGTACCCCTCGATGTATTTACTCAAACAAAGCCAGTTAGTATAATCTCACCCATTCACTGTAGATATTCTTAGATGCTGTAAAACCCTCTACTATAATAGCTTTTTTCTTTCACACTGCTTGACTTTAAAATTTTGATCAAGAGTTTCTTATTCGCTGACTGTTTTTAATTGCTGAAGTTTAAATGTAATGTAAACCGACATCTTACTCATCTTCCTGCATAATCTCATGAAAACCTGTTCTAAAATATTAGCCTCTTATATCTATATGACAATATGCTTTGTTTGGAGTGAACACAAATAAAAAAAAAACTCGTAGTTAAAATCAATTCCATTTTTCATACAAAAATATGCATTCAATATATAATATTTTCTAATATCGACAATAATGATTGACTCATTTAGTTGTCTTATAAATAGAATATCTTTTCCAGTAATAATTAAATCATTTATTGACTTATTTTTTTATTTGTCTTTCCAGGAATAGCATCCCAGCATCAGCAATTTGTGCGTTCTCCATGGGAGATGTCAATAAAACATTTAAGAGCCGTTTCAAGGGTCAGGAGAGTTCAGTCCATAACTGGTTGGCTGTTCACGAGAAGGAAACGCCAGTCCCACACCCAGAAGGGGTAAGTATGATAGTATTTTCCGGTCTTGTTTATCGTATTTATTGCACCCCTTTAAGGAAATACTCAATTACGCTCGGGTAGAGAAAAGAAGACTTTCTTAATAAGATACGCATTGATTAAAAAGGAAACACATAAATACCTGTCTTGAAGATGGCATTTCCTTTGACTATTGCCTTGTTGATGGAAGTAAAGCCGATAATGATTATTTAAAAGTGAAATGCATGAAAAAATTGTGTATATTGAACTTGAAGATGAACATGTTTTATTCCACTGGAAAGCATGCCTGCGCTACTGAATTTCACAGGTAGAATTTCTAGGACAAATGTTTTATTTATGGAATCTGCGTTCATATTTAGATACAAATAAAGAGTATGGACATTGTTGATAATGCGTGAAGCTAGAGGAGTACTTTTGTGAGAGTTTGGTAGAGTGACTATAGATTGCCATGAAAATAACGATAAAGAAGAAAGACGCAAAACCTCTCTTTCGTGGGAAAGGGGTTGCAGGGTGGAGAAGAGCGCGTCACCAATCAAGTTTCGAAGTTGGTTTTGAAGTCCCTCAAGACATCATAGATTGTGCTGAGAAACTCTTGCTTTGATTAGAAGTGGATATAATACTCTATTATGGGGGGGGGAGATTTTCGCCACGTATAAGATACTTTCTGGAGCGGTATAATGATGTAACTATTCGTCAACCAACATAGGCAATAGATTTTAGATGTCTTCTTAATCACGTAAAGTGAAAATGTTGGTCCCAGAACGTGTGTTAACTTTGTGCTGAGAGCAATTCATTACTACCAATTTTTCAGGACACACCATATGCTTCTCATGATACAGACAATTCATTAGTCTGTACTTAGATACATTAAACCATTGTTATTGCTTTTAAATACTTCGCAACCTAACAAGGATATCCAAGGTGTTGTGAAGAAAGTATTTTTAGATATCAATTTTGAAACCTCGTAAAAGTGGGTGCTTTATCTAGTTGCAGTTTTCTGTCTAGCTTAAATATTGTCACGACCATACGCTGTGGTAGCATTAGGGTACTTGATAACTGTGGCGCATCTATAATATATATGGGAATGTTATCCATATAATTTTCGGTATTTGGATCAACAATAAGAAAGTAAATGTGAAAAGTTTGATGAAATATTCTAGGCAAAGTGTTTGGTAATGTAGGTGCAGAGAAAATACGTCAGAATAGTCGGAAGAGGAGAGACACATTGGTTCAGAATATTGTTTGTTATTTGACAAAATTCATTACAACTAAGACCCTGTTCTTCTATTTTAGATATGATGTATTAGTATAAAGCTCTCTTGCGAATTTCATAACCTCTTAAAGAGATTGATGGCAGTTCTAAAGACAACATCTATTACGTCTAAAGCAATTGAAGTAGTAGTTGCTAGGAGCATGGCAACAGCACATTTAGCGGTGCACCCTGGCTTGCTCTCCGATTTCTTTTGATATTTGATGCAGGGTATATAGTTGTCTATGCCTACGAGTAGTTCCGATATGAACCCCCAAATCAGTCGTACTGTTCGATGGAGAGTATACTGTTCGATGGAGAGAACTGCAGACTATCAAAAGAGTTATATGGTTCAATCTCAAGCTTGAGAAAGGTGCTTATCTAATCACACTGATGAGTTCTGATACAATGAAACAGCAGTGTATGTGGAGTGAATATATATATATATATATATATATGTATATATATATATATATATATATATATATATATATATATATATATATATATATATATATAGCTATTCGAAGGCTATGAAAATGACACTAAAAAATAGAAAAGTGATTTTCTGTCGAAGTCTTGCTCGTGTGTAATGTGAATGATACAAGGAATGTGTATACTGTGAATTCGAGATGCCGGCTGCAAAGTTAGTCTTAGAGGAAGCTTAAATCTGAATATTATAGGAGAAATGTTCTAAACAGAAATATTCGATTTTATTGCGAAACTGTAGAAAAAGATGAGACTTGCAGGTTAGTAGGTGATGTTTCCTTTCAGTTCGCAGTAATGTATTTGAAAATTCGTCCAAGATATAAAATTTAATTTTTGTATATGTGATGATGTTGTTGCAAGTCCTTCTGCGCACTGGTCCTGGATATCACCTTAAACTATATCCGATGGTGAGGCCCCAGCTTGCGGGCCCTGGGGAGTGTGGAGCCACCCTTTAATTGCTATTGCTTCCAGGTCCAATCTGACCCAGAGTGGTAGTACCTGTTAGGGTCCCAACTATGGGTTAAATAGAAACCGAC
>NW_027633307.1:34996-56398 GCF_053919585.1 Euprymna scolopes
ACGTAAGAGCAGAAAAAATAAAAAATATATATTGTATTGTTTTTATTTTTTAAAAATCCTGATGAAGGCTTTTTATTAGCCGAAAATTTGAAACTTTAAATAAATAAATATCTGTTTATTTAAAAATATAAATTCGCACGTGATCGTTCTGTCTAACTTCACATTTTTAATTCCATTATCCTCGTGCTTCTTAAAAGTGGATTATACTTATACTATAATGAAAAATGTTTTCACGGCGACATTCGGAATCTGACAAATTCAGCTAAATTTTGAACTTAAATAAATTCATTGCACAAATCCTTTGAAAGATAAATATTAGTTTTCTGTGTCTATTTCAAAGATAATTAGTAAAGTCCTAAGATATTGAATTAAATGAAAAAAAAAAAGAACACATTGTTTGTACAAAAAAAAAATAATTAGCCCTCAAAGGGGAGAGATTCTGGTTTCGCAAAATCACAACAAACGAAAAATCGTTTAAGTGTGGATTCTACGGAGCCCTAAAATGTCAGAAAGTCAAAAGGATGTCTGCAAATGACGTCGGGTAGTTAAAGGGAGGTAGGAGTACTGGTTTTCTTCTTACCATTTTTAATTAAATTATTTTTCTACGTTCCTTTCTTTAAATTAATTTTATTTTTCAAGATTATATAAAAATTATGTTAGGTCGAAAGTTTCACATTCATTCAAGCAAGGAAAATATTCGTATCTTACATATAAAAATTATTAAAACACATAATCTAAAAAAAAAAGTAGAAATATTTTTTGCAATTATAATTTTTGTGTAAAAATATTAAATAAGCAATGTTTAATTCAATGATAACATCGTAGTTCGAGAAATTAATTTTTCTTGGGGTTACATTGAATTCATTAAGACGAACTTTAGGAGCTTTTTCATATTGCCCCTAAAAAAATATATTTTCTTTTTTATGGTTACAATTTACAATGCTTTATTTTCATAGAAAAAGTAAAAAAATAAATTCATTCATTTTTTTGTACTACTGAAAACTATAACTTTAGTAAAGATAGGTTTTGTTAAAACAAAATAATATATTTCCACTAAGATTTAAGTAAAAATAATGAGTTCGTTGTATTCTGTGATCATTATTTGATAAATATTGAAAATGTCATTAAAATTGATTAATTTCCTGATTTTTTGTGAATTTTGGAGTAAAAGAATGGGTCAAAATGTTGATACATGTTGAGCATCGGCATTGATTTACGCGCACCAAAAACAGAAGCAGAATTTTTCTAATTCAAGGGAGATTACTCTTTTCTTACACGATTTTTATAGTTCAAGGGAGATAACTTTTGGAGCAGCGACTTTCATTTTGCACGTACCTACTTGTTATATGTGTAAAAGTAACGTTTTGGAGTTTATTTTTGTGTACAAATGTTTTTAAAACGATTAAAAGTTAAAGTTAGTTTAGGTGTAAAATTTAAACATTGAATTGAAATTACATTTTTAACAGTATTAAAAAGGGGGGACACCAATTATATTCAAAATATCTCCTTTTATCGTACTACTACTTAGTACTAGAACTTATACTTGACTCTACTTATTACTACACTTCCGCACACTACGGAATACACGTTAATACCAACAATCAATTTCATCCAAACATGCTAATGTCCCAATGGTAACTATGCTACAATTGATTCAATAATTTGGATTAAGTAATATTTTTTAACGTTTCTGAATTTTTCAAATGAGAAATAATAATTTGGATTAAACCTCCTACCTTCAAATAAATTTTGTCACACTCAGAGATCGTTTTCTCGAACTCGGGAGTCTTTCTCCCGTTTCGAACTGAATTTTACTTTATCCGTGTCGCCACGGATCCTTGCACTATAAATCAGTATCAAGATAGGAGAAATTCGCCTATGGGGAGATAATTCTTGTAATATGAATAACAGTTTGTTTTGTTTTTTTTGTGAAAAAAAAAAGAATATCCTTATTTATTTATTTAACCTTATTTACGAATATAATTATCATTTCAAATGGCCATATATATGGGGATTTTAGCTTTTACTTTATCTAGGGGGATCTCGGCCCTGTCGTAAAATACGCTTAAATATGATACTTTAATTTGTCCAGATTTCGTATATATTATTATAGAGTCGTGATTTCAAAAGTAAAAAAAAAAGAAGTATTTGGGTACCATCAGCCTGAATCGAAACCGAAAGCAAAACTGTAGCATTAAAAGCTGGTGATGCTATAGGTGTCTCAGAATTTTTGTAGGAATTTTTGACACCCCTAACACGAAACTGCGAATAAAATATTTTTAAAAAACTCGTAATTTCTCTTTTATAAGTGGATTGTTTATTTCCTTTATGGATTATACTTCCAAAATAAACTATTAAAGTTGTTTTAAAAGTAATAGCATTTTTTTTTTAAACAGTAATGAATTTTACGAACTCAATATTTTTCAATTTTTAAACTTTAAAAATCTATCAAAATTTTTCTATTGATTCTATTTTTACGATATTTTCAGGGTCAATGTGAAACTTTATACTCTTTCCAATAAGCCGAATATAATATTTTAGACAAACTTTTTTTTTTTAAATTCACGCCCCCCCCCCCAATTTTCAAGTGTCTATTAAAAAGTAAATAATTAATTTACTCACCAAAGTTTTATTTATCACAAATTGAAGATAAAAGATCAATAAATAATATATTCAAATTTCAAACAAAAAAGTAGTGTTTTTTTTAGAAATTTACCGGTAAAGTCTGACGTTTAAAACCTTAAAAAAAAAACTACGTTGTTTGTTTGTTTGTTTTTGCTTTTTTAAATGAAATCTTGGTCCTTGCTCCTTTAATTTAAAAAAGAAAATAGAGCTTGAATTACATTTTTCGAGGAGTTATAAGCTTGGAAAGACGGGGTGGAATTATTCACTATTTTTCACGAAATTTCTGATACACCTAGTGATGCTACCACTGTACCAACGTGACACGCATATGAACTTATTAAGAATTAAAAATAAATTAAGATGAATGTACAAAATGCTTAACGATTTTTCAATTTTTACCTCTTTTTGCCCCCTTAAAAACTATTCCAGCCTTAAAAACTATTTTAGCCTTAAAAACTGTTTTAGCCTTAAAAACTGTTTTAGCCTTAAACACTATTTTAACCTTAAAAACTATTTTAACCTTAAAAACTATTTTAACCGGCTAAAGATCCATAAAAGAACGGTCTGTAAAAAAAATCCAATCATTCGAGGCCTCTAACAACGCTCTGTGATTTTTAATTTCGGGGAGATAGTTTGAAAATATGGAGACAGACATTTTATATTATATTTAAAAGAATTTATTTTCTCCAGAAATATTTACTTTGAAATTTGAAAAATAACTGAAAATAAAGTTATGGAAAATCTAACTAATTTTAAGCCAAATTGTTAAGTGGTTGCATGCAATATAGTTCTTCAACTATGCAGGGTGTATAGGAGTACGCTGTGAACATTTGAATAGTAATCGCAATCTTCGCCGGCATATAATGTTTCGTCTTGGGTTTTTTTTTTTTACCGCCATGATCTTGTGGTTGGGGAATGAGACCCACCTACATATTACTAGAATGGAATCAAATCATAATCGTCCCGCTAAAGAAAATAACAGGAAAGCGTTTATTTAATCACCTATACCTTAAAAACCTATTTTTCATAAAGGGGGATAACTCTGATTCCACTACCTCTAATTTATTAGCTTGGTGCAAAAATAATATTTATAAAAACGACATTATTTTTGATCATTTAATCATTATTCACGAATTTTGCCATTTCGATTCATGTACTTCAATCACATGTACTCAGCTATTGTCTATGAGTGGAAAAACAAAATTAGGTACTGTCCAAGTGAAAAAAAATAAAAAGTTGGAAGTTCGTTGGAACGCAGAAAGTCTGCTAGCTGTTATGTTAGTTGATGCTTCAGTGTCCAGAGAGAGTCTTTACTCGTTGCTCATTGCCGCGCCGTTGCTGCAGACCGACCGTGATTTCCAAAGGGGGCAGATGAAATCAAGGAGCTCTCCGATTCGTTAGCGTGTAAAATAAATCGCCTAAGAGGGGCATTTGTCTACATGATAAAATAAGTCTTTATTTACGACTGTAACACCCCCCACATACACAATAATAATAATAATAATAATAATAATAATAATAATAATAATAATAATAATAATAATAATAATAATAATAACTAGCAGAACCGTGGAAATTCCACGGTAGTTCAAAACATCATCACATAAGCAAATAATAGAATGTCCTTCAATGGCATAACCAGTGCGATATTAGATCCGATCAGACCATGAAATAAAAAAATAAATATGTTTGTAGTCAAATATGGTAACTGCTTGAGATATATTATTACAAAAAAAAAAGACACTGGCTGGCGAAAAATAATATTAGTATTTGGTTATCTTTCAGATGCAAGGTTCATTGTTTACTTGCGGTTTTAACGATGTAAGATTCCGTTGTACGGAAGACCAAATCGGCCAAAATGTCTATGATGTTTTTATTGGCGCTTTTCTTCGTATTTTTAATAACATTTTTTTGCACCATTTACAAGTTCTTTTTACAAATAATTTTTTTAATACTGTAATAGTAAAATAAAGATACATTTATTAATTATACGAAAAAGTATCTCGTAATGTTTTCACACGAGATTTTTTTCCTGTTGATTTCTCTTTTTTTTTAAATATTAAAATTGATTTACTATTTAAAGTGATTTTAAAGCCTTTAACATGACGGAGTTTATAATGAAAACCAAATTACCGTTAAAATTAAAATAATCTTTATTAGAAATTTGTAACAAAATAACAAAATTATAAAACTATTAGATTAAAATTGAGAACTTTTAATTAAATAACGTGAACATTTTATAATGAGTGTTTTCATGAAATGTATTTTTAAAATCACTTTAAATAGTAAATCAATTTTAATATTTAAAAAAAAAGAGAAATCAACAGGAAAAAAATCTCGTGTGAAAACATTACGAGATACTTTTCCGTATAATTAATAAATGTATCTTTATTTTACTATTACAGTATTAAAAAAATTATTTGTAAAAAGAACTTGTAAATGGTGCAAATAAATGTTATTAAAATACGAAGAAAAGCGCCAATAAAAACATCATAGACATTTTGGCCGATTTGGTCTTCCGTACAACGGAATCTTACATCGTTAAAACCGCAAGTAAACAATGAACCTTGCATCTGAAAGATAACCTAGTATTTTGATCTGCACTGATAATTAACTTATTATTGTAACCTACACCGACAGAACACTAGCTGGCTATAAATTACTTATTAGTATTATGGTCTGCAATCACCATACACTGGCTGGCAGTAAATAACTTCTTAGTATTGTGGTCTTTACCAACCATAGACTGGCTTGCAATAAGTAACTTTGTATTATGATCTGTACCCATCAGACACTGGCTGGCGATAACCAACTTATTACTATCGTGATGTGAACCCACTATACACTGGCTGGCGATAAATAACTTATGAGTATTCTGATCTGTACGCACCATAAATTGGCTCGCGATAAATAACTTAATGATAACGGTCGAAGCGACAAGCGTAATAATATATAGATAATAATAATAATAATAATAATAATAATAATAATAATAATAATAATAATCTACGCTTTGCCACAGGTTGTAGTGTAGTCAAACGTAAACAGATATTCGCTTTCTTAATGCGAAATTGTTTCTGGAAATTATTTCGGCCAGGATCAAAGAAAAGTTATAATGCGATGTGATATCTTTTGCAAACGAGTCACTATATACGAAAGACCAAAGGCTACTCGAGGATAAGGGTTTTGACAGGCTGTGAGGCACCGACGCGGTTTTTAACGATGGTTGTAAATAGTCACAAATTTATTATTAAAAAGAATATTTTTTACAATGGCCTTCAAAGCGGCAATGCCAGCCTGGAAGCAATCATGTGATACTGTGTTTTACAGACGGGCAGTTCTGGGAATGATTGAAAGTTTTATTGTAGACGCTCAGTTTTGTTGTAGGTACAAAGAGGAAGGGGCAGAGAATTTATCGACGGTAGGATTTTAGTTAGACAAATTTTTGTGGCCAATGCTTTATATATGTTGGGGAGCATTGAACGAAGCTCAGTCGAGTACTTGTCATAATAATTGAACAAAAGGTTACAAGAGGTAACAAGTTTGAACGTACGAAAAAGAGTGCTCGTACAACGATGGGTGACAAATCGTTTTTATGTCCTTTTAAGCAAAAATAGTTACGTAATTATCATGTCGAAAATAGTAATATATTCAAAAATTAAAACAATTGCTATTGTGTTTTTGTAACAATATATATATATATATATATATATATATATATTGTTGTCGCCTAAACATGTTACTTGAAGAATCTGCATGAGTTCTTCCGTAGATTTTACACTGTATTTGCAAGGTAAATACGGTGTGATGAGTTCGTTGATTTTTTTTAGTTAAGTTATATATTGGTGTTGTCACCTGTGAAATTATGGGACGAAGTGGGAAATTAGGTTTATGTGTTTTTATGTTGCCATGTAAATATCCAGGTTTATAATCTTGAAATGTTTGGGATAAATTTTTAAATATGTATATGTCTGTGTTTGTATATATAAATGCATTTAATATATGTAAAAAAGAAAAGAAAAAAAAAGTCCCCCACCTAACTTATAACAAACGACCATTGTAAAAATTGTAAAACAGAATAACTCCGCGCTATTCAATAATATTTATCTAAATGAGAAAATGCTGCCTAAATATACACAATTTAAACTGCACGACGCAGCCGCTCAAAATGAAACCAACAATTGGAATTTCAGAGACAACTTAATTAAGCGGCAAATTGCCATTGCCCATGAACTTATCAACAACTATAACTCTGAAATCCTTGATCTAGAAAATCAACTAAAAAATATGATTACCGCAGATCAATTTACCTATATCCAACACAATCTCTCCGAAATTCTTAATCAATTTGAACTCTCACATAGAACAACTTTAGAAAAGAAACTGAATACGTTGTACAAATGCAATATATTACTCCCCCAAAAAACGCAAAGTTATATTAATCTTTCCAACCAAGAACTAACAGAGCATCAAAAAGAATTTCTAACACTTGGGCCTAATTTTCATTTATTTAGCACTTACAACCACCCAAATAAAAAGGCCGAAATAGAACTCCTATATGAAAATCTTGTTAACCTATAAAACGAACAGAAAATTACTACACATCCAGGTATTAAGGATATATTTGGGGCTGAGGCTATGAAAAATAAATTTTAAAAAATCTAAAACTATTTTAACTGATAATTTAAAAAAGGCTGCCAATGAACTAAAAAAAAACACTCAAATTCAATTATTAGAAAAGGGGATAAAACCAATATGTATGTATTACTTAATAAAACTGAATATTTTTGTAAACTCCAATCAATTTTGGATGATCCCAGAAAATTTAAGAAAGTTAAATAAAACTCTGTTAATGATCTTAAAATTCAAGTTAATAAACTCATCACCGCCAATAATGTTGTAATAGATAATTTAAAACTCCCCCTAATAATTGGAGATTATAAACCTGGATATTTATATGGCAACATAAAAACACATAAAACTAATTTCCCATTTCGTCCCATAATTTTACAGGTGACAACACCAATATATAACTTAAATAAAAAAAATCAACGAACTCATCACAACGTATTTACCTTGTAAATACAGTGTAAAATATACGGAAGAACTCATGCAGATTCTACAAGTAACTAGAATCAACAATAAAATCACCGCCTCTTTAGATGTTGAAAATCTGTTTACAAATATACCAGTGAATGAAACCATTGAAATTATCATAAAGAACATATATAACAATCCGACCCTTCCTCCACTTAAAATGAGTTCAGTAATCCTAAAAAAATTATTAGTAATGTGTACAACCAAAGTCCCATTTTTTATCATCTGGAAAATATATACACACAGGTGGATGGCGTGGCCATGGGTTCCGTATTGGGACCAACATTTAGTAAGTTTTATGTGGCTGATCTAGAAAACAAGGTATTTAATTTAATAGAGAAACCTATTTACGTTCGATATGTAGACGATATACTACTTCTTGTCAATAACACAGAGAAAATAGAATATTTAAAGGGTATCTTTCAGAATAATTCAGTTCTTAACTTTACATATGAACTAAGTACTAATAATAAAATCTCGTTTTTAGACGTCCTCATTGACTCTAGTAGCGATGAAGTTATCACCCCCGTTTTTAAAAAACCTACATCCGTTAATTCCTGTATTTTAAATTTTAAAAGTGAATGTCCATTCCGTTATAAAACGAATATAATAAGGAATCTTATACATCGTGCAAAGGTGATTTCCTCAAACAAAAAAATATTCTTTAATGAATTAAAAAATATAAAACAAGTGTTGGTAAATAATCAATTCCCTAATTCTCTTGTATATAAAGAAATAAAACAAGCCATTAGTAATTTGAATCAAATTAGTAATATTCAAGAAAATTATCAACCTGTTAATATATATTACCGTAACCAGTTACACAAGAACTCAAAAATCAATGAGAGTATTCTTAAAAATATAATCCGTAGATACGGTGCTCCCAATAATAATAAAAAAAATAAAATTTATTATATATTATAAAAAAAAATACAGACAACAACCCTTGTAATGAAAAACAACATTTCGCAAACAAATGACCAAGGGCCAATGTTTACAAATTTAGCTGCCTAATAGGAGAGTGTATCTCCAATATTAGTAGCTATGTTGGTTCAGCAACTAACACATTGTCGCGAAGATTGACTCTCCACCTCTCTGACTCTAGCTCCATATCATAACATTTGAAAGGACATGGCTGCCAACATTCGGAATTTCGAAGAATTATGATAGAAAATACAAGAATATTGCAGAGTGAGAGAAATGTAAATAGGCTAAGTATACTCGAAGCATTGTACATTAAAACAAAGGAGCCTCAAATAAATAATATTAAGTATGAGTGCAGCCGAAACGTTTTGAAATGTTTGGGATAAATGTTTGAATATGTATATGTCTGTGTTTGTATATATAAATGTATTTTATATATGTAAAAAAAAAATATCCGCCCACCTAACTTGTAACAAGCTACCACGTCACTAGGAAAAATGTATATATACGTAATTTAAAAAACAATTTCTACATTTATTTCTACAATATGCCTGAGGATGATAGAAGCACTTCTGTCGAAAGCGCTCGCGATTATGGATCAAACTTTTACAATTTCGAGAAGAACACAAAAAGGACTATTCGGAGATTGGAGAAGATAAAAAGGAAAATTGTAAAACAGAATAACTCCATGTTATTCAATAATATTTTACTAAATGAGAAAATGCTGCCTAAATATACACAATATATATATATATATATATATATATATATATATATATATATATATATATATATATATATATATAGTGTGTGTGTATGAGGGGATCTAAGAATTAGAACATTGTTTAAATGGAGACTTATCAGGATAATAAAAAGCTTTGATACAAAAAGAAAAAAGTCGACATTACTAAATATATACTAGTGCATATAGATTTAATAATCAATTAAATAAGAGAATTATATCAACATGAGTCAGTGATATAATTGATCTTGATACCTAGGAGGTATTTCGAAGCCTATGGCTTCTCATCAGAAAAGGAAATGGGGTGCTATGTAACGAATAAGATATGCTATTATTAAATCTATATGCACTTGTATATATTATTTGTGTATATATATATATATATATATATATATATATATATATATAATTAGTTTTACGTTATAAGAAGTCTACGCAAGTCGATCAACGTTTCAAAACTTCCATGTGCTCATCAGGACTACAAATAAATCTGCGAAATTCATTTGGAGTCCTGATTAAAACACAGAAATGTCGAAACGTTGCTTGTAAGGTAGGTTGGGGTATTTCTGTCATTTCGTGGAAATACTTGTAAAAGAGATTAAACAATACGGCAATGCAACGTGGGCCGGAGCTTGCGACACAAATTTAAATTTTATGAACAATGTAATTTATGCATTAAACGTAAATTTGTGCGGTATTTATGATTTCTTTTTTCTGTTTAACAATTTAACTCCAGGACTGTTTCTGTTCCATTGTTACATAGTTAAGCCCGTTTTGCGTATGTCGATTTTTTTTGGGCAAGTCGCCTTATACAAGTGCAATATGTGAATTTAGTTAGCATCCCTCGGAATTTCAACCGCATTCTTCATCTTCGTTTATAAATGACTCAGGTCTTATCTTTGCGGGAGAAAGCTAAATTTTGAGGTTGCATTAGAATAAGTTTTTAGTTTCTGAAAAACAATAGTTTCGTTTTAAAGATTTCAAGTAGTAAATATTGATTGTGAAATGATAGTTAGTGAGTAAAACAACCACTTATTGTTGTTTAATTCATGAATTAAAGAAATTGTTTGTTTGTTTTTTTTTCAGGGTAAATCTGGAAGTCAAGGTCCACCCGGAGCGAAAGGAGATCGAGGAGAAATAGTATGTTTCCTTCTTCAGTTATTTCGGCTAGTGTAGCCACGACGCATGCATATATGTTTTCTAAAGACGTAAACATGTTATAACCGGATGATTTAGTATGAATGGAATATGCCAACTCGTTTTTAATTGGAATTTTTATCCCTACTAATATCTAACTCCGCAGTGGACGGTCGTTATAACGTTTAGTTCGCTGCACCTCATGACAAATGTTCATACACTTTTTTAGAATATTTTACCTAATATTTTCGGGTAAAAGTGTAACAAACAATACACACCAACGTGTGTGTGTGTGTGTGTATAGTTTTTTTTTTGGGGGGGTGCAGTTTCTTAGGGGTGTACTCACTCTTGTTGCCAGGGATTTAGCTTTTAATGGCCATATTTTGAGTTAATTTGAGGGGAAAATAAATTAACTTTGTTATATATGCTGCAAACGGCCTACTTTTCATTGGATCAACGTATCATTTTGTTAGTGTTGTTTCTTGAAGAGATATGCTTAAATATTTGAAGAAATGAGATGGGTGTAGTCACTTTTGTAATACACTATATATATATATATATATATATATATATATATATATATATATATATATATATATATTCAAGCACGTCTGATTGAATACGACAGAGTTATTCTTTATCCGATTTTTCTGGATATCTTTTCCATTTGCCGAGCGGTCTTTTTAATTTCAGTTGACATGTTGTATAAAATGGCGCCCAAAATTGTTGTTCGGCTATATTCTTCTCAAGCGCTTTCTATCGGTGCATCCGATTATCATCAGAGGCGATTGTTGTTGTTATTGTTTTCTTTTTCTTTTCCTTTGAGGCTTAGTATATTTATACTTTTTTTTAAATTGGTTATAAAGGTGGTTGCAGGACGGTTGGGGGCGAATTATTTTTATTTTACTTTTTAATTTCGATTTTCCTATTTTATAGTTTATTTAGTTTCTTGTTAGTTATTAAAAATATTTGCCACGGTGTTAAATGAGATCCGGTTAAAAAGGGTCTGTAATTTTTTTATAAATATGACTTCTAATAATTTTAGTCGTCGTGTGCAATTGTTAAGGTATCGAATTTTAGTATTGCTAGTTGAGATATTTCTAATGTTGGATGACTGTAGGTTTTGTTGTTTTATGGCACTATTTTCGGATAAATGATATATACGAATGACCGACAAATCTAATATGTACACAATCTTAAATAAAACTAACTAGAACCTGAAAATAAATAGCATTCTCTACGATAAAACAAAATTGAAACCAATCACAAAAAATCCTACAGAACAACTAAAAAAAAAAAAAAGAAAAGAACGATATTATAACAGCAAACAACGCCGAAATCGGAAGAATCAAACTTAATAAAATAATAGGAGACTACAAACCCGGCTACATATACAGGACAATTAAAACTCACAAAACAGGACACCCTCTAAAACCCATAATCTCTCAAATCCCCACTCAGTATATGATATTACTAAAACAATCAATAACATTATCTAATCTTACATACCTAGTACATACTGCATAAAATCTACCACCGACTTCATCGACCTTTTAAAAGTAAACTCCCCAACAAATGCCTAACCGCATCCCTTGATGTCGAACATCTATTTACTAATGTCTCTATAAATGACACAATTAAAATACTCATTAATCAGGTATACAACCACAATGCAATACCTCCTCCAGCTATTAAACCCCAAACCCTTGAAAAGTTACTATTAAAGTACACCACACAAGTTCCCTTCACTGGCCGTAATGGGAAAACATACATCCAAATAGATGGCGTCTCAATGAGATCACCTCTAGGCCCAACATTTGCAGAATGCTATATGACCCACCTCGAAAATACAATCTTCTCCAATCAAATAAATAAACCTACTATCTATGCCCGATATGTCGACGACATATTTATTGCAGTCGAATCAACTCAAACTAAACCATGAAAAACGCTCCGTCCTCAAATTCACCCATGAACCAAACAAAAATAACAAAATACCATTTCTCGACATATTAGTAGAATCAAGCAACCTCACTAAATACGCAATTTCAACATACAAAAACTACCAACAATAAAGCAATACTCCTAAATTACCATAGTGAATGCCCAGAAAAATATAAAACTGCCCTTATAAAAAATTTGATTCGTACAATATAGCATCAATCCGACAAATATTTTACAAAGAACTAACAAACATCAAACAAACCCTAATAAACAATAACTTTCCTGATAAAATCGTTGATAAGTACATAAAACTCTACTTAAACTCACTTCACAATAAAAACATAAACCCTAACTCAAACAAAAACGACACTATCAAAGTATACTAACAAAACTAATTAAAAGATACACCAGACCCACCGACCAAAACAAAAAGATAAAACTAATAATATATTATACTAAATTTAAAACCTCCAATTTAATAATTAAAAATTAAAAATTAAAATAACATTGTTAACACCACACTTAACCAAACTTATGTAGTGTATAAATCTATTTACCCCTTCAAAGAATGTCTCCGAACCCACTTTAAAAACTCATACAACACATACATAGTCCACACAACAACAGCCTCCCGACGACTAACCTATCATTTAGCCAACAATGGTGCCATAAAACAACACCTAACAGCACATGATAAAAACCTACAGTCGTCCGACATTAGAAATATCTTAACTAACAATACTAAAATTCGATACCTTAACAATTGCACACGACGACTAAAATTATTAGAAGCCATATTTATCAATAAATTACAGCCCCTTTTTAACCGGATCTCATTTAACACCGTGGCGAATATTTTTAGTAACTAACAAGAAACTAAATAAACTATAAAATAGGAAAATCGAAATTAAAAAGTAAAATAAAAATAATTCGCTTCCAACCATCCTGCAACCACCTTTATAACCAATTGAAAAACAAAATATATAATTACACTAAGCCTCAAAGGAACAAAAAAGAAAACAATAACAACAATCGCCTCTGATGATAATCGCATGCACTGATAGAAAGCGCTTGAGAAAAATATGGCCGAACAATAACCTTTGTCCGCCATTTTATATTAATGACAGCTGAAATTAAAAAGATCGCTCGGCGAAAGGAAATGATATTCAGAAAAAACGGTGAAAGAATAACTCTGTCGTGTTTAATCAGACGTGCTTGAATAATGACTTGCTGCAGATCTATCTATCTCTCTCTCTCTCTCTCTCTCTCTCTCTCTCTCTCTCTATATATATATATATATATATATATATATATATATATATATATATATATATGGAGAGACAGACAGGGAAGGGAGAGAGGTAATATATATAATAGATGCATTAATAAATCTATGTCCAGAATTATATAATAGATGCATCAATAAATCTACGTCCAGAATTCCTATTAATGTTCTTAAACCATTCAATAACGTCCAAAGTTTGTCCTATTCTTAATTTTCGTAATTATTCTATCCAAGATCTTCTTGCTTATGCTGGCTACATCTGATATACTAAGTTCAATTAGTTTTATTTGGGGGTTACTCTCAAAGTCTTCTTTATGAGCCTTTAAGGTAAATCTAGGTATGAATATTTCTGTATTGTGGAGTATATTTATCTTTTCAAAATTTTCTTTACGTCCTTATTTATATCATTTCATTTCTTTACTTTAGCTACTCTCTTACTTATTTAAACTTTTTTTCCTAAAAATATGGTGATTTAAGACGTTTTCACATGAGAGTTTAGAATTCTGTTATTTTTTAGGGTGAAAGCCTTACACACAACAATAAGTTACTTTTTATTTATGTTTTTGCAGACTTTACATATCTCCATTTCCTTTTATCTTTTTTATTCTCCAAATCCCTTTTCATTAGAAAAAAACGTTAAAAGTTTCTGAGGAAACATACATTTGGCTTCGAGTTATTCAATGATTTTCCACTGTTCAATGAAATATGTGTAAGACGTACTACAAAAATATAAAATGAAAAAAAAAATTATGAGCGTGAATTAAATACGTATTTTGCTTTTCAAATGATAACTAGTGATATACATGCTTTGAAAGTTAATATCCAATTTTATTGCGTTTAATATCTGTTAGAATTAGAAATATTATAGAATGTATACCTCGATAGCATAAACTTTCTATTAATCAGATGAATATATATGTATGTGTATACGTATATATATATATATATATATATATATATATATATATATATGTATACGTGTGCGTGTATAGCGTGTCAGGAAGCGATGAAAAGAAATCAAATAAAGTGTTCGATCGGGAATATGAGAGCTGAAAATACAAATATTTATCATATAAATTATATATATACATATTCCAAAGACAAACCAGCGGTTTCATTGTATGGAACCAGTCATGTGTGGCTGACACGAAATAATATGATATGAAATTATATATATATATATATATATATATATATATATATATATATATATATATATATATATATACTTGTTTATTGTTATATAAACATGCTCACATCCCGCTGCTACAAATAGCCACTTGTTTCAATCAAACAACAGATATCATCAGGCAGCGACTTGACTATTCAAAAGTTCAATGAATAACAGTTTATTCATTGAACTAAGTCGCTGCCTGATGATATCTGTTGTTTGATTGAAACAAGTGGCTATTTGTAGCAGCGGGATGTGAGCATGTTTATATAACAATAAACAAGTATTATCAGCTCTTTTTATTGAGCACTATCTAACAACCTCGTTGAATTCATTAGTCCATTACTTTTGAATATAAAAAACCCGAGTATATATATATATATATATATATATATATATATATATATATATATATATATATATATATATATATAAGTAATTTTAGAACGTTAGAACAATGCAGGAGTGTACAGTCGTAATGTGAAGATAAATAAATATATGAATGATAAATAATTAACAGATAACTCAATTTATATATATATAATATATATATATTATTTTTAAAATATAATTATCCACTGACACGTCTACGACACATCAGAGTGGCTGAATATATATAAATATATTTTAAATATATATTTATTCATCTATCCACCTGAATTTTAACTGTGGGTGGTATTTAATTCCAAAGGTCCTTACGAGTAATAACTCATCGTCAGTGGAGAAATGAATCCTCTCTCTAGGATGTTTATTGCAAAATGGCTGTTGTTCTTTTTTTTAATTAAATCTAAACGAGCATGGAAAATAATTCACTTGTGTATTTTGAATTCAAACGGTCAATGTTCAAGGGATGTAATCTATTTTTACTTGTCTACTGGCTTTCATTTCAGGGGAAGTAATCCATGTTCTATTATGTGCTTATTAAAATGCCATTATTAAACTCATTATTTTCTTTGTAAGATTTTTATTCAAAATTCTGTTTGATACGGTTATAACTAGTCGCTGTTGTTTAAAGATTTTGCAAGATATTAGACGCTTTGAAGCTTCAATAATTAAATAAGCGGTTAGTGGAGGTGACTTTTTTTTTACTTATATGTAGATATATGATTGAATTCAAAATACACAAGTGAATTATTTATTCCCATGCTCGTTTAACGACATTATTAATCTTTGAGCGTTTAGATTTAATTTCAATTAAAAAAAAAAATCAGCCATTTTGCAATAAACATCCTAGAGAGAGAGAATTCATTTCTCTACTGACGATGAGTTATTACTCGAAAGGACCTTTGGAATTAAATACTACCCACAGTTAAAATTCAGGTGGATAGATGAATAAATATATATTTAAAATATATATTTGAAAAAAATATATATATAATAAATAAAAAATTGAATTATCTGTTAATTATTTATTCTTCATATATTTATTTATTTATCTTCACACAACTGTACACTCCTTAATTGTTCTAGCCTTCTAAAAATACGTTTTATTCTCTAACAATGCTTCAAGCAGACTACGCCATATATATAATATATATATATATATATATATATATATGATATTGAAATTATTTTCGCTTTGTTTCGCTTTTCCAAAGATGCTGATGAGCTGTATTGATTTCATATCAGCCACACATGGCTGGTTCAATACAATGAAACCGCTGGTTCGTCTTTGGAATATGTATATACAGTTTTTATTTTAAAATAAATATGTGTATACACACACACACAACTAATATATATATATATATATATATATATATATATATATATATATATATAGGAAATTTATTATTGTGAGTCCAGAATGAGTTTACATATTGTTTCAGCTAGAGGAAGATCCTCAAAGAGAGGAAATATCCAACTAGCATCGTCAGAATTCATTTAAATTCATCTGGTAAATATATATAATATATATATATATATATATATATATATATATATATATATATATATATGAAATAATTGGGTTTAAATTCTGTAAATTAAATTTTACGATTGACTTTTCGAGTAGTACATTTTTTTAATTCTTTATTCCATTGAATTTCAAGAATGACTTATATCCCCTGAATAAACATATTTTGTTGATCAGCACATAAATTAAATGCTAAAATTTTTAGATAAACTATGCATGAAAATCTGACAAAATTTCAACAGGAAAGATTGAAAGAATATTCATCAGAAAAATATATATGTACGTGTTATATATAAACATACATGTACACAAATATACATATATACGTGTTTGTGTACATGTATGTTTATATATATATATGTATATATATATGCATAAATATGTATATGTACATGTATGTTTATATATATATATGCATATATACGTATATGTTCGTTTAACTTTATATATATGCATAAATATACGTATATGTACGTGTATGTTTATATACATATATATATATGCATGCATGAATATATGTATATATACATATGTGTATGTTTATATATATATGCATAAATATGTGTACGTACGTGTATGTTTATATATATATATGCATAAGTATATGTAAATATACGTATATATATATATATATATATATATATATATATATATATATATATATATATATGCGTATATGCACGTGTATGTTATATATATATATATATATATATATATATATATATATATATATACTCGGGGTTTTTTATATTCAAAAGTAATGGACTAATGAATTCAACGAGGTTGTTAGATAGTGCTCAATAAAAAGAGCTAAAAATACTTGTTTATTGTTATATAAACATGCTCACATCCCGCTGCTACAAATAGCCACTTGTTTCAATCAAACAACAGATATCATCAGGCAGCGACTTGACTATTCAAAAGTTTAATGAATAATCTGATTAATAATGATTATTCATTGAACCTTTGAATAGTCAAGTCGCTGCCTGATGATATCTGTTGTTTGATTGAAACAAGTGGCTATTTGTAGCAGCGGGATGTGAGCATGTTTATATAACAATAAACAAGTATTATATATATATATATATATAATTATAGTTAAATAATAATTAATCATTTATACTTAGAGACACTAGGTTTTTATATTTACGCAATCATCTGTTTAGAGTAACAATTCCTGCCAGTTCTGAAATCCAAACCGACGAGATTTTTTGTTCTGTTTGCTGAACCTCTATGTCATGGCCACGAAACAATTGCCATGGAAAAGAAGGAAATTAAGAACTATTAAACGTCGAATTTGGGCGAATACAATTACAATCTAGAGTGTTCGCACAAGCGGAAGTCGTGAACATTGCATAGACGTTAGTTGATACCCTTAGTCATAATTTCGTAGATAGTGCTCATCTTTAAATATTCCTAAAGCTGCTTGATAATCATAATTAAGAATTATTAATTCATATCTACAGACACTAGTGTTTCATGCTTACGCAATCATCAGCGTAGGGTAACAATTCCTGCCGGTCATGAGATACGTGGAGTTACTTTCTATCACTTTACATGTTCAATTTCGCAGACATCTTTCTGTTTCGACGGGGGTTTTATTTGTTTTTTTGTTTTTTAATTTTTGCCAATAATTAGTATTTCTTGTTTTTATATGCTCTTGCTTGGTGTTATTCGAGTCCTTATAAATTGTAAACAGACACCCACAAGGAGGATATATATATGTATATATATATATATATATATATATATATATATATATATATATATATATATATAACTACTTCATTTACTCACATAAACCTAATATACGAAAGTATAGATTTATGCGTAAACTTTATTTACTTCAAAAGTGATCAATACGTAGGTAGAGCTAGTTAGTAATTTATAAAATATATATGGCGATT
Organism: Euprymna scolopes; assembly: GCF_053919585.1. Taxonomy (NCBI): domain Eukaryota; kingdom Metazoa; phylum Mollusca; class Cephalopoda; order Sepiida; family Sepiolidae; genus Euprymna; species Euprymna scolopes. The sequence goes on from NW_027633307.1 coordinate 53,744, forward strand.
AAGCTACACTGAATATTCTGCGTTTCATCCACTATAAGATTCGTCAGGCTTATGCGCAAATTCTGTGGTTGCTTCTTGTTTTTTATATATGTTGAGGATTTCTAGTTAGCCAATCAGCTTTCTAGTATCCACCGCGCCCCTTCCTATCAGCCAATGGGCATGCATTTTATCGAACAAAGGATCTGTTTTAGAACTAGGTTAGTGGTTTAAGGTAGACGTTTTCTTTCCTTTATATATATATATATATATATATATATATATATATACCTATGTGTACACACATGCACATATATATATATATATATACATATATGCGTGATCGTTTATGTATATTCATGTTTATTTAATTTATTTATTTGTTTGTTTTCTATTGTTATTGTTAGTTTTAAAACTATTTTGTATCGCTATCCTAGAGTAAGTTTTATTTTGTGAACACAGTTGTTTGCTATTTCTCGTCTACAGTTTAATAGATTTTGAGGTTCTTTAAAGTACAGGATAGCAAATTTTTCATGGAGGCATAATTTACATGGGTCGTCTAAATGTCTGCACGTGGTAGCTTGTCTCATTATTTTCCATTCGACTACCGGGAATGTCCGCTTTCTTTGAGTTCCCAGTATTTATTCGCTAGTGTTGTTTTTATACAGTGTTTTTTTATTTTTGAATGTACTTTTGTGGTCATAGTATCGGGTTTTGAAATCTAAGGAAGTCATGGGTATGTAATATTTCTTGTTATTCGGGTTTTCTTTCGCAAATATTGTTGCTTGATAAACTACGCTTTTTGTTAGGCATTTATTTTGGACTGGGCAAAGTGTGCGGTGTCTACAATTGCATTTAGCTTAATCGCCATATATATATATATATATATATATATATATATATATATATATATATATATATATATATATAATTCAAAACTGACTTCGTAGCCTAGTGGTGGAATCCCTTTTCTGTTCCCTGCAACCTCTTTCTCACAGAAGAGACGTTGGGTGAGCCTGTCTCTTTTTGATCGTTATTTTCATGCCAAGTGTTCCTCTGAGCTCCAATCTGTTTTATCGTTATTTCCATGGCAAGTGCATGTCTGAGATCCAATCTCTCACCCCAAACTTTTACGAAAATCACTCGTCTAGCTGAAACACCATCAATAATTTCCCCCACTCTTTATCTGTGCCTAAACCTAAACGTAGATTCCATGAACAAAGTTTCTTTCTTAGAACTGCACACCTGTCTAACTCTATTCATTTTGCCTGCTTTCCAGCTGTCTATAATATGGTCGTCTTCAAGTCCAACGTAAACAAATTCTTGATGAGCCGGTCCCCTTAAGTAATCCAATTTACCAAATTTCCACTACTAACAATTATTACATTGTCCCATTGACCACTGTGCGCTTATTAACCCTTATCTTCGAGTGGCCTCCGGGCCTTGATAAGTGGTGACTCCTTTGTACAAAAAATATATATAGGCATAGTTTCTTTATATTTGCCAAGTGGTGCCATTTATATGTAGCGTTAGTTATGTTTATATGTATGCTTGCACGCGTGTCATACTCTTTGTGTTATTGCTTATTGATTTCATACATTTATTTTCATTTTATCTGATGTATATTTTCTATTTTCAGGGATTGACGGGTCCACCTGGTCCACCTGGTCAGCTTACCGATAAAGGAGGGATGGTATGGGATCACGTGCAGATGTACCAAGTACTACTCCATTTGATTATTTAGGGCACGCCAAAAATACCCTTTATCCCCTTCCAAAATCCCAATGTCTTCCTGAACCCCTGCTCAAATCCCATTCCTTCATTAACCCTAAATTCTGTGACACCTCTCCTATTCACCATCGCATGAAGTATCGTTTCCTATTTGCATTTTCTTACGTATTTTCCTTCGTTTCGTTATTTTTATCTTGTTCCGAGTTTTACATTTACCCTTTTCAACTCACATTTTTTTTTATTCATTTTAATATTTTTCCTTTATTTACTCGTAAAACGTTTTTGTTCATTTTTTATGTGAATTTAATTCCTTTTTTGTTTGTTTATAATGTTTTTTTTTTCAATTTTTGCTTTCAAATTTATATTTAATAGCCATATGATTACGATATACTTTGTGCATGATTTTGTTTTCTAAAGAAACAAGAAGATATCCCATTGTTTAAATTTATTTCAAATCTCGTCTGTATAGGAAAGGGAGAAAAGAAAGAAAAAAACAATACATATTTACGTATGTTTTGTAAGAAGACTCGAATATTGGTGCCATTATATATCGGTATTTAATTGCCTCCTCACGAAAGCAGTATGTGATACGAGGTCGTTTTTAATTTGAGAGGAAAACCAACTCTCCCCCCAAAATGTATTTTGGAAGTAGACAAAAATAAAAATTGCCTTAGTATAGAAGAGTTTCCTTTCCATTTACTCAGGACAAAATAACTTACGTGTAGCGTCAGAACAGATACTACACTGTGATCTTGGCCTCGCTGCATCAAGTTTTGTTTATATACAAGCGAGTCACCTATTATCAAGATCTAAATGTCACTCGAGGATAAAGGTTTATGAATTAGTGAGTTAGACGAGGAACAACACTTTGAGAAAACTCGCAAACGATGGATGAAATCGGTTGGTTGGTTGGTTGTTTTTGTTTTACGGCATATCAACCTTTTTCAG
>NW_027633308.1:0-56377 GCF_053919585.1 Euprymna scolopes
TATAATGCATTAAAAATACAATGCATTAAAAATACAATGCATTACAAATACAATACATTACAAATACAATGTATTACAAACACAATTCATTACAAACACAATTCATTACAAATACAATGCATTACAAACAAAATGCATTACACATACAATGCATTACAAATAAAATGTATTACGATTACAATGCATTACGAATACAATGCATTCCTAATACAATGTATTACAAATACAATGCATTACAAATACAAAGCATTACCAATACAATGCATTACAAATACAATGCATTACAAATACAATACATTACAAATACAATACATTACAAATACAATGCATTACAAATACAATGCATTACAAATACAATACATTACAAATACAATGCATTACAAATACAATACATTATAAATACAATACATTACAAATACAATGCATTACAAATACAATACATTACAAATACAATGCATTACAAATACAATGCATTACAAATATAATGCATTACAAATACAATGCATTACAAATATAATGCATTACAAATACAATGCATTACAAATATAATGCATTACAAATACTATGTATTTCAAATATTATGCGTTACAGTTGCAATGCATTACAAATATAATGCTTTACAAATACAATACATTTCAAACACGATACATTACAAACACAATTCATTACAAATACAACACATTACAAATACAATGCATTACAAATACAATGCATTACAAATACAATACATTGCAAATACAATGCATTACAAATACAATGCATTACAAATACAATGCATTACGAATACAATGCAGTACGAATACAATGCATTACGAATACAATTCATTACAAATACAATGCATTGCAAATACAATGCATTACCAATACAATGCATTACAACTACAATGCATTACAAATACAATACATTACAAATACAATACATTACAAATACAAACTCTGTTCCGTTTGCCTGCTTCCCACCTGACTACAACTTGGATGTGTTCAAGTCCAACGTTAACAAATTCCTAATAAACCGCCCCCTTAAGTTAACACTTCATCAAATCTCCACACTAACGTAATGTACTTGCAATAACCCTTATCACTGAGTGGCTTCCGGCCCTTTATAAGTGGTGACCAATGGGTAAAAAAACAATGCATTACAAATACAATGCATTACGAATACAATGCATTAAAAATACAATGTATTACTAATACAACAATACATGACAATACAATTAAAAATGCAATGTGTTTAAAATAAATTACTAATATAATTAAATTAGAAATTACAGACAAATACATTACAAGAACATTACATCACAAATAGTGTGCCTTACAAATACAGTACATTTTATTTTATATCCGATAAATATTGTCGAGATATAAAATGCCAACTTGCAGTCCCTTATTTGCATTTTTTAATTTCTTTTTACTTCTTGAAAAAACTTAACGAAAAATCGAAAAATTTTATGATGTATATGTAAAATGTACATTTTTTAAACAAATAAAAATATTTAGTAAAATAAAACAAATGCTATAATAAAGCAAAAAATTCCGTTTTTAACAATATTTGTTGAACATATATATATATATATATATATATATATATATATATATATATATATATATATGTGTGTGTGTGTGTGTGTGTGTGTGTGTGTTTTGATGTTGAACTACTTGATATATTTATATACAAACAGGGCGTCCGGCATCGCCTGATCGTAAAATACGCTTAAATATGATATTTTGTATTATTGCAGATTTCGTATTTATTATTATACTAGCATATCAGCTCGGCGTTGCCCGGGTGTTATGAGATATATGTGGAATAAAAAAAAAGCGGTCAATTTCTTTAACTTTGACCCCTATTATGACCCTTTAACATTTATTGTTTTGGGCTCAAATCAAGTTATTAAGTAAGACCCATGTCCAAGGAACCTATATCGAACATTTCAAGTGTTTGAACCCAAAATTGTCGGAGGAGTTTGGTAGAGTTCTCAAAGGTCAAATCGTTGAACTTTGACCGATTAACAGCCAGATTTCTGGCCGAAAAGCGATCATAAAGAATTTTTCAAATGTCAGTACCCTGTATATCAAATTTTGAGTCTGTAGACTTAAAATTGACAGAGTTATTGCGTAGGGAAATGTACAGAGACACACACATACAAACACGCACACAGACAGACACGTTCACTTTTATATATATATATATATATATATATATATATAGATTATATTAAATCCAATACATAATAATGAATGTAAAAGTTAAAAAAAAAGACTCGTGCGCCACCACCGAGAATCGAAACCAAAATGTTTAACTAACGATTTATTTTTTCCTTTGCTTTTAATGACTGAGTTATGAAGACATTTTTTATGCAAGGCTAACAATGTAAATATTAACCAATAGCTACTACGTTTTGCATGCATATAATGCCGTCGTTCGACTTTCACCTGGAAAATTTAATTTTTCTTAAATTTTCACACTTTTGTACTAATATTCTCGGGCTAAAACCCAAATATAAAGTTTCGCATGTTCAAATACCCTTTATATAGTCTCATGTCTGTAGATAAAAAACTGACAGAGGAGTTCGTTAGGCAAAATTTTTTAAACAAAAATATATACGTGTACATAAATATATATGGAAAGAGGTTTGTGTTTACTATAAACATTTTACGCAAATATTATACAAGTATAAATCATGTAGAATATCTGCATGAATATAATTACACGAAATAGTTAACTAAAGATCATCATCCCATAAGAAAACTGAAAAAAAAACTAATAGGGAATTAATTAAAATGAATGTTTAAAAGAATATGCAAATTAGCTTTACCCTTTGCAGATGAATCCAATTCCGCGACCCATATATAAGAAAGTTGTGTTTTCTTTTTAAATAAACAGAGATACTTATGGCACACAGGAGACTTATCGGTCTGTACTGAAAGGGAGATGACCGATATCTTAAATACATGGCATACTGGTTATTTTTAAGGGTGTTGGGAAGCAATTCTCCTTAAGACAGCGCTTAAACAGCTTTGTAAGTATGGGAGCTAGTTCTGGTTGAAGCTTTTTCAATACTATAATTGGAATGCCGCCAGGGCCAGTTACTTTAGTGGAATCTAGGTTTTTGATTAGCTTGGCAACATTACGCGCAGATATTTGTATGTTGCATAGCGTGTTTTCTAATGCAGGAGAAAAGACGGGAGGTTGAGAACCTTAGTCGTATAGGTTAGAATTAGCTGAAAATTCTTGGTAAAGCGTTCGGCTTTGTCTGATGCTGACGAGAGTACTTCGGATCCATTGATGATGGTTGGGATAGAGCACACACTTATATCAAGAACACTGTTTGTTATTTGCTAAAGTTGGTAGGAAACAAACCGCTACTTAGAGACTGTGGACGTGACGGACTGAGCATACAACTTTCTCGCGTTCTTTATTACTCTCTTACAATGGTTGCTGGCAGTCCCGAAAGAGGCTTTAGTCTCAGTACATCGGTTATGTTGGAAGCAATGGAAATAGTGATTTCCGTGCGCTGTAGATGTTAGGTTTTTGCTGGAATTTTTTAGATGGTATGAAGCGTTCTATACCTACAATTAACCATTCCGTCAGGTCTATAGAGGACATATTCTTTTTAAATATGGAATGCAGAGGTAGATCTGATAGAACTGTAGGGAAGCTACCCCAGTCAGCCATAGAGTATCGATATACTATACGATCAAGAGGTTAGTCTGAGGACTTATTACATTTCGTTTTTATCTTAACTGATACAACCAGGGTCGGAAGATTCTAGTGGAGACAAAACGGTAGATAAACATAGCTCAGGGAAAATTGGGGAAAAAGGTCTAGGAGACTTGCATACTGACTATCAGTGTCGGGCACACGGGTGGGTTCGTGAACAATCTGAGTGAGGCCATGAGAAATCGTGACAGAGCCTCCCCTCATCATCGTCTAGTTTGAGTGAGTGTCCTATTCCACATGACGTGAATGTTAGCCGAAGGATGAGCAGATAGGACGTGGTCAATTTTCTCAGATATGCTCTTAAAAATAGTAACTTCGCTGTAGTGGGGGCGAACTCATCTAGTCGGTTCAATGCCCGTTTCGCTTAAGAAGAATAGGTTTACTTTCGTCTCCTGTTATTAGATTTTAACCTCTGGAAGGTTTACACTTGATGTTGGAGAAGGAGACATGGTAGTGGGGTGGGGGTTCTACGTTCGAAGTTCAAAATCTGTATTTTTTCTCGAGAGGTTTCATAATAGAGTTTTGCGATTTGTGGAACAGGGCGACAGACTAAGTTAGACCAGAGCAAAGAGGGACAGTAAGAGAGGTAAAAAAAACGAAGACATATTTTTGAAGTACAGGATAAGGTAAAGCCGTAACAACTACTCACTAATATAGCATCGAGAAGCACCACCAGACACTACTGCATAGTCCCGAATCCATACATAAAATGGCAATACATCAGCTTCAGTACTTTGCACCTGATGATAGGACAGCCTCGTTAATGATTAATCCAAGGTTCGGGTCCCTGACAATCAGGCGGATAAAACGTTTTCGGGTCCCTGACAGTCAGATCAGATAAAATATTTACCTCCAGCACCATTTTCAGTAACATAGCCAAAAAATAGATATAGTAACAGAAAATTTCCGACATCTAAGGCTACTGTTCACGCAAAAATACTACCGACTTCAAATACAGCGTTTTCTCCTCCTGTTGTCAGCAAAAATGACTCATGTTAAATGAGGAGTAAGGGACAAAGTAAGAGAAGTAAGAGTTACGAGAGATGCCGATAAGCATCCACAATGTACTTTCTACTCTTCATTTTAACAGAAATAAAAAATAAAAAAATTAAATGAATAAAATAAAAAATAAAATGAATAAATAATAAGTACTACACATAAAATAAGTTATAGTGACATGCTTAGGGGAAAGTATGGCGATAGATTCCTCTCTCACTAACTGAAAATAAATAGAATTGTCAGATCTATTTATGCTATATAAAAACTTGTTATACAATTTATAAAAAAATAAAATAAAAACATGTAAATTAAAAACTGAAACAAATATAATTAATATTAACATTGTCATCTAATAAAAAAGAAAATATCAGAAATTGACTCTTATCTGCTAAAAGCGCTCGCATTCAATGATCGTCTCAGCTAGAAATAAACCTCTGCGTACACAATTAAAAAAAAACTGTCATTACGTGCCATGCTTCGGCATTTGCACCAATATGTCGTTTTATAGGGAAGGGAAGGTCAGGGGCTGAGGAGAATAGAATTGTCGGATCTATTTATGCTCTATTGAGAATCAACTTGCCAGATAAAATGGGTACATTCTTGGACGATAAAACCTATTATACATTTAATAAAACAATTAAATAAAAAGTATAAATTATATTTTAAATTTAATTTATATTTTTTATTTGTTTTATTATATGTATAATATATATATATATATATATATATATATATATATATATATATATATGATTGTTTATTAGTAGAACTTTATTATTAACTATATATGAGGACGATCCTTAATAGTTTGCATTGAAGACACACGCTTTTAGCAGATGTCTGAATTTCCGATATTTTCTTTTATACACCCCCCCCACACACACACACCCACACACACACACACAAACACACACACACAGACACATATATATACATATTAAAGCTTCTGCAGTTTATGTATGATATCAAATTAAAGTTAATTCTGTGTATATAGTTGTTTGCTATTTCTATATTTTAATGGGTTTTGTGGGTCTTTTAATCTCACAAATTCAACTTCATCCATCATGCAGAAATAATTTACAGGAGTCGTCTCAATTTCTATATGTACTAGCATGTCGTGCTAGTTTCCACTTGAATATTGGCAAGTGCCCACTTCCAATAATGGTCGTTTGGCTGTTTTATACGGCTTTTTTTTGTTAATGAATGTAATTTTATTGTCGTAATATTTGCTTTTACATCTAGCACCGTCACAATCACGGAGACTTTCTTGTTATTTGGTATTTCTTTATAGAAATGTAATAGCTTCGAAAACAATGCATTTAGTTCGGCATTCATTTTTTATTGAGTCAGTTTCTACTTTTACAGTTTTTACATGAACTTTTTTGTTTCAATTTTAGTATTTCTATTAGCGTTTGAGTTATTACTATTTCTGGTAGTCATATTTTTCTGCTTGGTATTATTTTTGGTGTTATTATATTGCCCACTAATTTATGCATCTCGTTATCGGCTTTCTCTTGGATGAATAGCTATCCTGGATGCACGGGTGTTTGTGCGTGTGTCTTGAGCAGAAAAAAAGTTGTAGTAGGCAGGTGGGCTCGAACCCGTGACGCGAAGGCGGAAAAGAAAGTGGAGGTGTGCGTAAGGATTTTGGTTGAGCAAAATAAATAAATAAGTAAATAAAGGAAAATTGCGAGCGCAAAAATATGGTAGTAGACAGGCAGGCTCGACCTTCTACCTCGAATGAGGAAAAGAAAGTGAAAAAAAAAACAAAACAAAAACATTACGCGTTAGCTGTTGCGCTCATCGCCAAACCTGAAGTGACATAGGTTTAACTTAAGGCTCGACAATCGAAAAGAGGCGATGAATTTCGAAAAAAGCGACCTCTCTCTTTAGAAAAGTTCCAATTTTTTGACCAATTTTTCGATATTTGTCATCCGAAGGGTTGAGCGTCAAAATGATACCGATCTCGTGATTATTCGTCGCTTCTGTCGAAAGTTTTTGCAAGACATCCATCCATCCTTCCATCCATCCATCCATCCATCCATCCATACATACATACATATATGATGATTGCAACGTCTTGTCAGACGAGTACCACTCCCTCAGACATTTAAAATCCATGAGCCTAAATGCCTGAGGGAGTATCTATACAAAGATGATGTTACAGAGTCTTAGCTTTATACGACAGCTAAGTCTCTCTCTCGGTTCAAAATGTTCAGATCCAGCAACAAGCAAGAGCAAGATAGCCAGAAACAAATTAAACTGCAGACCAGCTTAATGTGGGTACTGGTCTCCCGCTTTATGTTTTTTTTAAATCAGAGATTTGCTTTTCCTAGAAAGGTTGCCTTCACCACGGCTTACGGGAGCCCTCTCCACCCCAATACACATACACACACACACACACACACACACACACACACACACACACACACACACACACACACACAAATATACACGGTGCTAGTTGGCCGTTGACACAGAAAAAGGGTTTATTCGCACATACATACATACATACATTTAAACAGACAGGTAAGATTTATAATATAGATGAACATTATTTCTAAACAAAAATAGAAGACATTGTGTTTCTTGTGTTTTTTGTTATATTATCATCAAGTTGTTTCATGTTATCTTTATACATGTCAGGAGTCTAAAATAACGTTGTCAGCAACGAGTACGGTTTATTTGTATAAATATTTGGCTCTGGGTTGATAGTGGTCTATATAGTCAAGAAGAAGAATAAAGAAAACAAAGGGTTTCAAAACACACACATCCTATAAATATCAACGCGCCAAGAAGGAATGTAATTAAAAATGCCGTTTCGATAGGCAATTAATATTGTCTAAGGACATTTCACAATAGCTGCGGACAAGTATCTTTATCCACTGAAATACTATCACGAGCACTTGTCTATAATACAACTCAATACAATGCCGCCTACTCGAAGAGGCTGTTTATTCAGCAAATGGTGCAATTAAAATAAAACAATCTGTTCCAATCTCCTCTCGACCAAGTTTAAATGAAGCTGAATGTTACCGGATGTTCATAAGAAAGGAAGCGACATAGCCGTTCTGAACATGAACAGCTTACCTCTTATTTCTCTTTTATATTTGATAGATTCGTTGTTTCATCTGAATCAATAATATGATTCTATTAATAAACAACCAATTGAAGATTTAACAATGTGTTGATAAATTTGAATTTTATATATAAGAACACGCTACCTGGCGCTGTCCGATCATAAGATACAAATATGGTATGTTAATTCATGCAGGTTTTGTATTTATTATTACTGAGCCAATTCTCTATTGATTATTATATTGTACCTAATAAAAAATATTGATATCAAAAGTGTAAAATATATGATTTAGGTTCAATCAGGGAGAATCGAAACCGAACGTATAATTCTCCAGCTTCATTCCCCTAGCCTATAAGCCACGTCCATACATATATGAACTGATAAAAAATTAAGTTGTTTATCTGACAGATACAGTAAAGAATTGTATAAGTCAACCGAATTAAAATAATAAATTATAAGATGGTCAACAGCATGAATTTTGGAATATAACTTTTGTCATTTATTGTCTATATTTTTCTGTAATTACATTGAGCTTTTTAAATAAGGATTGATATATATATATATATTATAAGAAAATATATTTATACGGAAATATATATTATAAGAAAATTTATACGGAAATATATATTATAAGAAAATATATTTATACGGAAATATATATATATATATATATATACTTTTTTAATTATATATATATATATATATATATATATATATATATATATATATATATATATATGTACAATATTGCGTGTAAGCGCGTGGAAAGTATCAGCAGCAGCGAAGTATGGCCAGCATGCAAAGAGAATGGCATTAGCAGTAGTAGAAACACGTGCATATGCAAATTAGGAAGTGAGCACGAGAAGAGGAAAGAATAAAAGGAGAAAAATGCAACACGTGGTCGGAGAGAAACAAAGTCAGCGTTGAGAAGGATGTACATGATGCGGCTGACGTGCGATGGAAGGAAAGTGAATCGCATCCAGGCTAAAATGAACATGTGACAGTAAGAAACTTTTTAAGTGCTGTCGAAAGTAACGGTAATAAATGCCTTTGTTAAAAAGATTATTATTTATTGCCCTTGTTTGTTTGTAACGGTTTGTACGTTACATTATTTTTTTTTATTTTGGATGCCGTGACTAGGCGTTTTAACATAAAAGAGTCAATATTAAGAAAACAAAAACACATCCATTCTCCCATACTCTTATTAATTTATCTGTAAATAATATTATGAAAACAACAACGCCATCAGAAAAATGGGATTCAAAATGGAGACCTCTGCAAAAAGAAAAAAAAGCCAAGAAGACTGCCGAAACATGAAGGTGATTAAATATCCTACATCAAGATGTCAAGAGAACTGATTTCATACTAGCCAAACCTTTAACAATGTGTGATAGAGGGAGAAATATGGTACAGCAGAAAACAAACCATCAAAACAATGGCATAGACAGGACCTCCACCTCCAACTAACTGGAACTTATTTTTATTAACTTGAATTAAAAATCATGGAAAATCTTAAATTTTAAAGCATAAATTTGAGGTTTTTTTTCTTTACTTTTTCAAATTGTCCTTAATTTTATGTCAATTAAATTGTAATTTTCATTTCCAAAAGGTTCTAATTAAAAACAAGACATTTGGTTATTTCCATCTATCTGCTATATAATGGAACTAAAGTATGTATATTATGTATAAAGTTCAGAATGGAAAAGTCAAGTATAATGGTGTGGTTGTGCCCTAAACAGAAACTTTAATTTCAAACGTATCTTTGTCTCATCAAAGAACCTATTGTTTATTTAACAAAATATTTTTCATAAAATCCCTTGAATTTAAGTTAAACCTGCAAAGGTCAATATCACGCTTCGATTGTTCTAAAAAGAAATATTCATTTCAAACACGCCCCTATTTTATAAAACTCTTTAAAGTTAATTTTGTCAGCTTGGCCTTTCTGTTCGTACAATGTTACAACTTCTCAAATGCTATGTTATATAAAAGTGTTAAGTTTGCTCCAAATCGAACTTCCTTCTTTAATCGAATCTTAAGATTATTGATTTTCGATACTTATCAGGCACATTTCGATAAAAAGCCTACATGTGAAATTTAAAAAAAATCGGTCCAACAGTTTCCAAATCGAGAGGGAACAAATTTGCACACAGAAAAAAATCCTTTATATAGTAGACTAGCTCGGAGACCCGGCGCTGTCCGAAATTGAATGATAATCAATGAATATTTCACGTTTTAATGTGATCTAACTCGAACAAATTGCCCATTTTTCAATCAAATCAATTGATTGACTGCTCTAGTTAGGGACGCATCGCGCTGTATGGGGACGACACTTTACAGGCTTCCTTGCAGTTATTTAGTTCACAACACATTGTCATTCACATTGCACTGTAAAGAAACTACTGCTTATTTTCTAAAGTAATTTTTATATATAACAGTTTGAATTAAAGTTTAAAATGCAAAAGTCAAGTATCATGGTTCAATTATACTCTAAACAGAAGTATCCTTTCTGAACGCACCCCTTTTGTTATAAAAAAACCTACTGCTGTTTTTATATGCCTGGCCTTACTATTTGTACTGCGATAATGGTTTGGTATTAAGTTTTAAATGAAAACGTCAAGTATTATGGTGCAATTGTTCTTTTACATTTCAAATGTGCCCCTGGCATAAAAAAAAAACTACTGTTTATTTTATATGTCGGGCCTTTCGGCTTTTGTTTTAATAAAACTTCAAATGCACTTGTGATGTTAGGCCGTGTAAGGTGTTTACTTCGATCAAAATCGTCTTTTCCTTCTTTTAGCGAAATACTTTGGTTATCGATTATCGATCTTATCGAAGATATTCCGATACAAAACCTATATAAGTACACTGCCAGGCACATAAATTATCTTTATGCAAAATTTCATAAATATCCCATAGCGAACAATCTCACACACAAAATTCCTTTTATAAAATAGTAGGGATAAATATAGATAGATCGATAGATAGATCGATCGATCGATAGATAGATAGACAGATAAATAGATATAGATAACGTCTACTTTTATTTCATATAAGAATTCTAATGTCTCGTCTATGAATTAATATCACTCCAAAATGCTGATAAATTCTGTTTTTTATCGTTTTGGTTTCGAATAATTGTTTGCGTCTGATATTTTTTAGATGTTTGTTTGTTTTCATAAAAAAATTCTGTGAAAGATTTGAAGTATCTTATTCCAAAAAGATGTTTCAAAAAATAAAATAACACACAAAAATCTACTTTATTCAGAAACTCCGTCACCTGTTCATCGATTAAAAACCAATTTTGAACAAAGATAGTGATATTTATGAACTTCAAATAACATTAATTATCTTTGAAGTTTGAAATCTCACTTTAATAACGGATCACGTCATTCGAGGTGAATAACTGACTTAAATATAAAAAATATACTTAAAAGAAGTATTCCATTTACAAATTGATTATAAGGTCATTACATTCATAATATTGATACGTTAATATCGATACACCCTTTAGAAATAATAACAAATAAAATGTTTTTCTAAAATTCAAGGAAGTACATTTTTTAGCTATCAATCTATCTGGCCCGGCTCCTTGCCCAGGCCAATGCGCCCCCACACTCTCTCTCTCTCTCTCTGTCTCTCTCTCTATATATATATATATATCTATCTATCTATCTCTATCTCTATCTCTCTCCAGATTTCCATGTCTTCCATCAACTGCCTCAGATCTTCAGGATGACAGTTGGCGTCATATGCAATTCGCTGGATGTACGTGAATCTAGGTCATCGTATGCACGTGCGCCCGTACTGTGGAGTCCGCAGCAATACATTTTTCGCAGCTCTTCCTTACACCGTTGGCAGTTACCGGCAAATCATAGACGTCGCTCCCTGATGGTAGTAGATATGGAAGGAAGGTTCCCATAAAGTTGCTTCTTCGTGGGATGATATTGCCAAGATATATTTGACACTGTTCGTAGCATACGGGTGTAGGTGCCGTCTGGCTTTCTTTCCAGTCTTTTGGTGAGTGTCCAGATTGTACGACTGTAAACAAGGACATACCCCACCACAGTACTGAAGAACTGCCTTTTAAGTTTGTCTGTTATCTTGAAGTCTATATTAATCGCATCTTGTCTAATGCAGTCTATGCTTTTGAGATGTAAATCCTGGTATCTCTCTCTGTGGAGTCTGTCTTACCTACTATATTATGAAATGTGGAAATTGAAACGTCGACTTCAATTAGATCAGATCAGTTGTAGTAAAACAGGATGAAACGATAAATTTATCGCACTAGACAAAACGACACTATAATTATTTTTTAAAACTTTTATTAAGAAAATCAATTCAGGTAACTTGCTTATATAGTAGAACTGACATCTATTCAATGTAGATCAATCACCGCCTCGATACGGGTCCGGAACTGGAAACATGCCTTTTTCACAAGCGCCGACAGGTCTTTGGCAAATACACGGCGAGTGGCGGCGATCAAGCCGGCTGTGCTGTTATGGGGGATGATGTTGGTGATGTTCTCGAGATGTAACCAAACGTGTGTCTTCAGAAGGGGTTCTACGACTTTGAACTCTTATCTTCGTTTGGTAACACGTCGAGAACATCGGCAACATTATCTCCCATAACACCACAGCCGGCCTGATCGCCGCCACTCGCTGAGTATTCGCCAAGCTCCTGTCGCCGATCAGGCCGGCTGTGGTGTTATTGGAGATAATATTGCCGATGTTCTCGACGTGTTACCATAAGATAAGAGTACAAATTCATAACACCTTTGCTAAAACCAAACTTTTGTTTCTTTTGACTTGTGCCTAGCCCTGCTGACACACTCGTGCTCTGCCATAGGTCACCTGATTGCAGCAGGGATTCACCACACTCATCAGTATATCGAGGTAAACTTTGATGTTGACTTTCAAGCCGACCTTGGAGATATCAGGTAGCATGATGTGGTCCTTATGTGAAACCACACCAAAGACCATAACTATGGTCGAAAACTTTGTTTTTATCATGCTAGACACGTCTGTTATTCGTGGCAATCAAACCATGCATTTTGATGGTGCTGGCAATGGTCCTGTTGTCATAACTTAGATCGGTAGAGACTATGAGTTCTAAAGCGGCGTATCTCCGACCTCGCACGCCGAACATTATGCCATTTTCAGACATGATAGAAGGCTCCTATCGCTCTTAGGATTTTTACACAACCGGCCAACTAGTAGATGGTTTGCAACAAAAATAGAAAACAGGTTTTGATAAAACGGAAATGGAATAATGTTGTCTTTTCTAGGGCGTAAATTTTATCTTTTCACTCTGTACTACTTATAAATACAGCACAACATTTTAAATGTACAGCTTGTCTATTATATAGATCGTTAGATCACCGAATATAAGCAACGATGAACCTGGCCAATACTAGAAGGGTAACCATCTTGGAAGGCTAGACGTCATATGTAGGAAATTCTAGGTTAGTATCTGAGAGTGGTTAAATTCACTGGGAGAGATGCACTCTTAATCCTCGTTAAGGTATGCTTGTAGGAGAAGAAAAAACTCTGATGTAAAACATGCAATCTACTGTGTGCTTTGTCTTGTAGTAACCATTGCACCGACGAAGATTAGCAGTTGTACAAAAAAGTGTGGTTGATTCTATACAAAGCCTTCACCACTATAAAAAAACTATGTGTGCGGATTATTCTCATTAAACCATTTCAAAGAAGTATTAATGTATCTCAACTATTCGTGAACTATGGTCATATATACAGAAAAGAAGTGATATGCGTCAATGCAGTCAATTAAATCCAGTAGATATCGCACTGCTGATGCAATTCTCTATCTATATAAGAGCCAGGTACGTCCAAGGATGTAGTACTGTTACTACATCTGGGCAGGATCTGCTAGAAAGAACTTATCCTGCCTTGATAGAGTTCAAAATAGACTTCGTAGCCTTGTGGGGGATGTTCTTTTCTCTTCCCTGCAACCTCTTTCTCACAGAAGAGATGTTGCGAGTTTGTCTCTGCTTTATCGTTATTTTGATGGCAAGTGCTCGGCTGAGCTCCATTCTATGCCCCCCTAGCCAAAAATTTCACAAGAAACACTATCACTAGTTCCCCCCACCCCCACTCTTTATCTGTGCCTAAACCTAAACTTAGATTCCATCAGCAAAGAACTCGTCTCCCTCTCGTCATCATGTACAAGCTTATTTCTTAGAACTGCACGCCTATGGAATTGTCTCCCGTTTTTCTGCTTTCCATTGACTTCAATATGGTTGTCTTCAAGTCTAACGTAAACAAGTTTTTGATGAGCCGTTCCATATAAGTTAACAAATTTACCGAATCTCCATTACTAATGGTTACTATATTGTCAATTTCTCCTGTACACTCTTTAACCCTTATCCTCAAGTGGCATCTTGGCCTTGATAAGTGGTGATGCCTATGTAAACAAAAAATGCTTGTAGCGAGAATAATTATGATGGGATAAATCTTAAAATTGTTTGTTTCATCTTATGTTGCTTGTATTGCATGCTTTCTTTTTTCAAGGTAGGCATTTTAGTATTTTTTAAAAATATGATTTGTAATTTTAATTAGGTTTTTGTATTTGACGAAATGATTCATTGTAAATTTTATTAATTCTCTTGCGTAATTAAAGATGATGAAAAGATATCTCCCGTAATTTCATGGCGGGATTTCCATAAATAACCGACTGATCCTTTTTTAGCAACGATGGTCTGAAAGAGATGTCTTGTTTTTCGAAAAGTTATCTGGGGAGGAGAAAATTCACATTTTCTTAATAATCATGCGCTGTGGGTTATTGACATGCTTTTGCTGTAATTTTGTGTACATATGTTTTTATAAATAAACTCAGGTTTCTTGCAGAAACTCTGATTTACTAAATGCCGACAAATTGATAAAGTTGCATAAACAATATGCGACAACCTATTTCATTGGACTTAAGATACCATTGTTTAAATGTCTGTGGCTACACGACAGAATCCGACTAACGAACTTAATTATCGACGCAATGTAATAGACATGTTATTTTGGTTTCTGTCACCAGGTTACCATAGCAGAGAAATCGCCAGAGTTTTCACTGAAGCAAAGTTGTACAATATGGACGAGAAATACACAACTAAATAAATGAGATACAGAAATTACACCTTCTACGTGTGTGTATGTAACGCGCATGTGGCGTACTCGTGTATATATTCTGTATGTATATAATGGCTGTACGAATAATAATAATAATAATAATAATAATAATAATAATAATAATAAATAATAATAATGGTAATAACATACGAAATGAATGAATATTGCTAAGCAGCATCAGCAGCCAACGCTAGATATTCACATAATGTTAATTCATCTGCTTCTTGGAAGATTATATATATATATATATATATATATATATATATATATATATATATATATATATATAATGGTTGTATCGAATCATGCAGATGGTTACGTTATCGGTTGCAGGTGAAATCTTATAGATTTATAACTTATGTTGTGATGCTGACACGAACCGATGACGTGAACGTATTGAAAATATGTTAACCGATGGGGGGAGATAATTACTTGTACAAACGAATGCTTGTACATGACGACGAGAGGGAGACGAGTTCTTTGATTAATGACGAAGAGAATGTTTATCATAGTGGTCTAGATAAAAGACCGTCTGTACATTTAAGATGTCGGGTGATGATGGGATGCAGACAGTACACGTAAAACAGATAATTTTAAACGCCAAACAAACGCATGCCTGGTTGTTCAAAAACGATATGACACCATCCTTATATTTACATATGACATTTGTTCTCTGGTTCTGGCCGGACATCTTTAGAGTCTACATTCCAAAACTTATAAACATCATTTGTTTTTGTAACACAATCTAATTTTCATACCGATAATCGTATTAATGCTCTTAAAACTCTTTAAATAAATATCTTACTTTTAATTATAATAGTTGTTCTTACAATCGACTATTAGCAAGGCCACCCCGGGGTCTACCGCAAGGACATTTAAGAACACAAGAAAAGTTACATTTTAAGTACGGTTTATATAATCGATAAGCAAAGGTGGCCAATGACCAGTCCCAGATGACCAGTTCCAGATGACCAGTTCCAGATGACCAGTTCCAGATGATCAGTTCCAGATAATTAATCATTTCGGAATAGCAAGCATTGTATGTGGAAGGTCAGCGCATTCGCCTTGCTTAAATTACAATCCATTATACATTTTTTTATTGACATACCAAAAAGTTGTGGGTAATATGCTTTTACATGTAATTATATAACCTGGTTTCAACTATTTCTGGAGGAAAAAGAATATTAATTGCTATAATGTACTCCAAATGGGTGTACGTGACGTTGCTTCTCATAGTTATGCTTCACGTAGGCATTATTTACTTTTATGGGAGACGCTTTAACTTTTTAGACGCTTTAACTTTTTGACGTCTGCTTTGTGTGCCGGAAAATTCCATCTCGACTACCGATTATACTGCCTACCAATGAGAAATCTAACGTCATTCTCCCTTAGTTTATTATTTTCCATGCAGATCTCATTTTGTGAAAGAGTATTTGTTGCTTCCTTGTTGGCGCGTCATTGTCTACATCTCATGTTTACTTATGTCTACCAGTTTGTAACTGTATTATGGAAACATAGTTAAAATATGATTTAGATACATAATCATCAACAAAGAGGTGACATTACCAAATGCTCAAATCATGTATAGCTGGAAAAACAAATCAAATTGAACGTATTTTGTACACGTGAGAAACATATTTTGTGTCTTTTAAATTTCCTAATATTTTTCAAATTTTCATCTTGTCTGACGACTTTGTTCATCCGTATGAAACTGGTCAATCTTTGCATTGAGTTTATTTCTTCCTGTGTATAATTGTCTCGTTTACTATTTGTTGAAATATCTTAGAAACGTGATTGATAGAAAAGAAAGAATTCTAACTGTTACGTCACTAGTTCACATGGTTAGACAACACTGAATAACAGCTCATTCTCAAAGGAAATTAACAAAATACTAAATATGAGTATTGTTATCTCAGACATTGACATTAGTCTTTTTTTTATCTGTCAGATGAAAAAGCAAATACGGAGACTTGAAAGACTTAGGCGGACATAGAAATGATGTTAGACTTGGAAATTATTATTTTTTTTGCTGACATGTATTATAGAAAAATGGTAACACAAACGAGCCATAAGTGAGAATAGATATTTTTTTTTACTTTTTTCGCATTTCCAGTGATTGGTCGTTGAAAGTAATGACGCCATTCTATAAATAGAAAAAAAAGATAAGGAAACTCTCCCAACTTGAAATTGTATATACTTTTAGAAAATAACTATTAAACAAGAAAACCACCCGACGTTGCCCTGTAATGAAATAATATATTTTAATTCATATAGAAACTGAGATGTGTGCACGCTAGTATTATGTTTTTTTTAAACAGTTCACTTCTTGTAAGTAATAAAACATACTCGAGCTGAGATCGAAACCTAAAGACAGCCAGTCAAGTACGATTACAGTCAGATCAGCTTGACACAATCTTCAGAAAGTGTTTCAAACCTACTCATTCTAAACATAAGTAATCTGTCATGTGAACGATTAACGCAGGCACATTCGTAAAATAGTTGAAAAACACATAAAAATCCGACGAACCCCACCTACCAATGCTTCAATTTTGATTGGTTAGCAACGTATTTTTCCGAATGAAAACCGATTAAAATATTTCCAGTAAATCATAGAGCAAGATAAAGAGTGCTAAATGTTTTGGTTTCGATTTTATTCGATGGCATCGACATATATAATATTTGTGTATTCATTTCTTTTTGCGGACTGTTATCCTCATCTTCATAGTTATTGTTTCACCACGTTTCGGCCAAATTATTCTCTGGCTTTCATTCAGGTGGTTAACCGCGTAGGGATAGGAATACAGAGCCTTGTAATTGTATTCCATAGTTGTTGTTTGACCACGTTTTTGAATAGCTAATTCTCTGGCCTGCTTTGGGTAGGATTGAAATCGTTGTCTTCAAACAATGCCCACTTGGAAATCTAGAGACTCAACGAATTCCAAAAAGTAAAAATAACACACACACACACACACACACACACACACACACACACACACACACACACACACACACACACACACACACACACACACACACACACACACACACATATATATATAGTCACCCACGTACAATACTGTTTTGCTGTATCACGATTCATCATTGCGGCTAAACGGACACCCATCCCTAACCAGGGAGTGAACCTATTACCGTCTAGTTCATAGTCAGCGATTTGAAGCTTGGGCCCATGGCATTGGTGGCCGCAAACGACCCCATCAAATGTCCATTAAAATTTACACTTGTTGACCACTTTACAGTGCTCGACCTGCTTGTTTATTTGCAAACAAAATAAAAAAAACAAACAAACAAACAGCAAGCCTCAATTTATAGCCAATTTAAGAAGCGGGGGAGATACATTTACGACAGTGCTCTAACCAAGGAGGGAACAAACCGAGTTATGTGTTCATCAACGTTTCGTCTTTATTTCGCGACATCCTCTGTATGAAATGAAGACGAAACCTTGATTAACACATAACTAGGTCTCTTCCTTTTTATTTCTCTATTTCCTCGGAATACTATTTCCCTTATTCTTATCATATATATATATATATATATATATATATATATATATATATATATATATATATATTTCAATGAAAAATTTACTCTGTAATAATAAATAAGCATGAATTAAAACATATTGAGGTATATTTTACAACCGGGCAAGGCTAAGCACCCCTGCTAGTTATTAAACAAGATTTAGTTGTGAGAGCTATAAACATAATGAATTACTCGTCAAAACATTCGTGTGCTTGTCATATTATGACATTTTTCTAGAACTGCATCCTTTCACGAAATTAAACAATGGCTACTGAAACGCTTCCTGCTGACAGGTGTGGCGTCGAGAAGATAACATTATTGAATATTTTTTAATACATTATTTCTGATTGCAGAGATGCTTAGTTTTGCCCGAATCTCTGAAACGAAAATAGATTAATTATAAAAGTGGGTGTGAATTTTGTAACAGTTTTCTATCGCCCATTCCTACCATTTTGTGAACGCACATCACATTATGACGCCTTTTCGCTCTCTTTCTCAGATGCAAACTTTTATAATTGCTGAATTATGAGAAACAATAAAGAAATAAATGAAAAAGAAAATATAATCATCAGCATATTGATGACTTTCATTTTACCGCAAAAATTAAAATAAAATATTGTTTTATAACAAAAAGTGAATAAATATCATCTATGTATCTATAAATGTGTGTGTGTGTGTGTGTGTGTGTGTGTGCGTGAGGACATTCTCAACCTATAACGGATTTTTTATCTATAGACTTGAAATTTGGTATATGCGGTAATCAGGCGTGTGGAAAACTTTTTACTCCATTTTCATCCAGACAAAAGGATCGCTAAGATAAAAAATTCGTATATGAGGGTTGGCCAAATTTTTATACGTTTGTAAACTGTTTCATGAATCGCTCCAATAACAGATTCCTTGCATTAAGAATTAGTAGGTTTGAAAACACTTTTTAAAGAACGTGTCAAGCTGGCCTAATGGTTATCATACATGAGCCACTCCTTAGATTTTGGCTTCGATCTCAGGTTAAGATTTTTTTTTTACCAACAAGAAGTGAACTGTTTAGATAAAACACGATACTCGCATGCACATGTTTCAGTTTCTGCCCGCTTTTTGACTTCATTTCTTTTTAAAGAAATTTAACGTTACGTTTAATACCTTAGGTATTTCTGCTCATAATAAATAAGAAATCTGCATTAATTCAAATATAATATATATACGTATTTTACGTTTGGGCAACGCCGGACGATATATTATATTTCTATGTATCATATTACGTTTTATGATTTTCTATTGAACTTATATATTCAACAATACTGAAGACGTACTCATCTACAAATAAACTCGTTATGTTCTCTTTCTTTCTCTTTTTTCTTCTAAACGTATTTATTCATATCCAGTAACTCAGTCAGCATAGACATAAGAAGCTCATCTTCTCGCCCTTCTGTTTCCTCTTTTTTTTCTCTAAAACGTCACCATTCGCCTTCTAGACGACACTGTCTTCCACATGTGTCCCCCTTCACTCTGTCGTGCGCTTCCTATGCTATATTTTCTTTCGTTCTCTCTCTCTCTCTCTCTCTCACCCACTCTTTATCAATTTCCTTTCCAGCTTTTGGGCTTATCGAATAAATGTTTGGTTCAATTCCACTTAATGCCAGTTCAGGGCCTATCAGATTTGCAACTCTCTTTTGAACCTTGTCAAGGAGCGAGAGACTAGTAGCCGATGTACCAGCCCAAATATGACAGCAATACTCCATACATGGGCGAATGGTTGCCTTATAGAGGTATATGATACTTTTGGGTGTTAGTAGTTTTTTAGCACGGTAGAGAGAGCCCACCTTCCTCGCAGCGGCCCTGGCAATGCCCTCGATGTAATTGTTCCAACTCATGTTTCTTCTGAACATTAGGCACAAAGAGCTTGAAAGAAGTACTCTCAGATAAAGAGTCGTTGGCCATTGCTATAGGTGGCAGAAAAGGTTTCTTGTAATTATTGAATAAAACTAGTTTAGTCTTGGCGTCATTGAACGTGACCATCTATTTTTGTCCCCATTCCACTACAGATTGGAGGTCATCCTCTAGTGTTTCTGCCATTTCTTTAGATATGTGTTCATTTGTTTTCCTGTCGTGCCTGTTATAGAGTGTGGTGTCATCAGCATATATACTCATCTCAGAGGAAATTTTGTCGGGGAGGTCATTTATGAATATCAGGAACAGTAGAGGTCCAAGGATAGACCCCTGGAGCACTCCCGCATTTATATCATATTGTTTAGATGTACGACTGTCGAGGACAACCTGGATTTTTCTCTTATATAAAAAGGATTTAATTATGTTAAGTATTCTACCAGTGATACCGTATGATCTAATTTTCCTAAGGAGACCCTCATGCCATACCCTGTCAAAAGCCTTAGATATATCTAGAGCTACCGCACTGCCCTCCCCCGCCTTTTCCAGTGACTGGTATATACGTTCAGAGATTACAGTTAGGATGTCTGCTGTGGAACGGGCTTGTCTAAATCCATATTGTTGGTCAGTCAGTTATACATATTACATCATGACGACGACTGTGACAATTCTTGGAGGATTAATATTAATACGGACTTGGAGATATGATGCAAGTTCTTAATACAGAGGAGGGGAGGAGATACTTTACTTATGATGATGATCAGAAGGACACATAATACTTTGAAGCGTTATACAAGAGTTCATTATAAGATGATGATAAAACACATTTACCTTCTTGTTGTAAAGAACGACGCGACAGACAGTTACAAAATATTTGGTTCTTTATTCACTTGACCGATTAGTGACGTCAGGAATTCAAACTTTAATTTACATTATCTATTTTTCCTCCCTTCGCTCCTAAGGGCTCTCTCCTCCAACTGACTTTAACTCATCAACTGACAACTGACTACTAACTCCGAACTCTCAGATTCTTATATTGAGAAATCTCCTTTGTTTATGACGTCATAAGTGTTTCTACAAACGTGACTAATTTTCACGTGACTTTACATATGTTTGTCCAAACACATGTTTGGCAAACAAAAGAATCCTCAATTATAATTCTAACCTATTTTTAAACAATATATTTTACTTTGCATTGCCCATTCTTTTAACTGACATTTTTACTATTCAGATTTCTAAAAGAATGGACAATCGACTCTTTCTCCGATATAAAGAATATTTAACTATTTCTAATAGAATTAACAATGGACTTAATTTCTAATATTCCATTTTCCATTATTATCTTTAACACTTGCCTACCGGGTTCGTTTGTAGCCTTATCCCAATATCATTTTCGCTTATCTATTACTTACATAAGAAGGGGACAACCCTTTCATGTAACAGTATGGCTTTTTTTGTCAAAATCCTATCAATTATTCATCGATAGAAATATGCTCATATATTTTTCTGCATATATGCGGTGGTGGGTCAGTGGGGTTGTGTTAAGTGTGTCTGTATGTGAGCGAATTTTTAGTGTTCTTTTACTGTTGTTGGTTAAATACACATTTTTCGAATGCATTAAGAGATAATGAACATGTTTTTAGAAAAATAATAATAGTTTCATCAAAATGGCTCAAAATACTCAGATCAAAGTACATCATGTAAGAATTCCATATAAATATTAAATTTTAAATGTTCATTAGTTGATGTTATGCAGATCATCTGAGATATTGTTGTTATGTGATGCTATTCTTTCTTTCTTTTTTTTTATAACGATTTTATCTCCGTCCATTATTTTAAGATATTAATTTTCGAAAACTAATGCACTCATAAAAACAACAACATTGTGTTATCTTAATTATATATATGATATATGTATATATATGTATATATATATGTATATATATATATATATATATGTGTGTATGTGTGTGTGTACATAACTAATAGCTGTGGAAACTTTCTTTTCTATCTGAACTTGATATTATCAAGTTTTTGCACTGGACTTTCTTAACACTTTATATATTTTATTTAATCAGTTTTATATTACATCACAAAATTAAAGAACATGACCGATTTTGCATCTAACCCTAATGCTAATCATTAACTTAAACTAGAAATTCGTAATAACCTTACGTAATTGTGCGGATTCTATAGATAGCAAACTAGTAGCCTGACGTTGCCCGGGATTAAATGATAATCAACAAATGTTTCACATTCCGATATTTTTATTGTCATTGACATCAGTGAAATCGCCCATTTTTCAATCAAATTGATTGATTACCAGGAAGTAAGCGCCACATGCGTTTCTGCAGTGACTTAATTCACAATATATTGTATCTACATTGCACTGTAGAAAATCTACTGTTTATTTTGTAAAATTATTTTTTATATATAATGGCTTGAATTAGAGTTTAAAACGCAAAAGTCAAGTATTATGGTTCCGTTGTGCTCTACACAAAACATTTATTTCAAACGCGCCCCTGTCATATGAAAGAACTTACTGTTGATTTTATATGTCTGGCATTTCGGCTTGCCTGTGGATACAACCTCTCAAATTCACTAGTGGTATTAGGTTTTTTTAAGGTGTTAACTTTAGTCAAAATCGCTTGTCCCTTTTTTCGTTATTATTTCGATTATCGATATATATCTAAGACCACTGCTAGGCACATAAAGAATCTTCGTTTGAAATTTCATAAACATAACCCCAGCCGTTTTCGAGACCATAGGGAACTCTCTATCATTCTTTCTTTCTTTCGCACACACACAGACACAAACACGCAC
This sequence comes from Euprymna scolopes, assembly GCF_053919585.1. Classification (NCBI taxonomy): domain Eukaryota; kingdom Metazoa; phylum Mollusca; class Cephalopoda; order Sepiida; family Sepiolidae; genus Euprymna; species Euprymna scolopes. Next base: position 23,183 of record NW_027633308.1, read on the forward strand.
AGACACAAAACACACACAGAGACAAAGTTCTAATAGTAGAAATGAACAAAACAGTATATAATACTCCCATATTCTAAACGCTATATTTTACTAGCGGACTCAAGGTATTTAATCTGTTTGTATTTGCATTTAATTCTCATATTTGCAAATATTTTATAAAATTTCTTATTAACATGTAATAAAACAAAAACCAAAAACCAAAAACCAAAAACAAAAACAAAAACATAATTGGCCGTTTAATTAAGGTACAAGCTGTTTAATTAAGTAATTTGTTTACAATTAATGTCATTTTAATTAAATGAATCTTACCCGGGGTGAGAGATATTTTAGTTGCTTCTAAAGGAAATGCAATTACGTTTTCCTGGCGCTTTAGGATAATTAGCCTCGTATTTCCTTTTACCAAATCTATTGACAAATCGATTTAAATGTGTTTAATATGACGTTCGTTGACTTTTATTAATTTATTTTTTTAAACTAGAAAAAAACATGATAACAAATGATAAGCGAATAACATTTAGCTGGTCAATATTAAAGTATTTTTTTAAATATAGCCCTTGTCACAAGCAGTCACGTGATCTGCTAGAGGAGAATGCATTATAGTTGAACTCTTTAGTTAAGGAGATAAAAAATGATCAAATTAAATATTATTTATATAATTTGACCATGTAACATGTTGGTTTTAGTTTAAGTTTTCTATTTCCTACCCTTGTTCTTTCTTTCTCTATAAATGTAAAGGCATATTTTTCCAACTGAGAGATCTTGTTTTAAAAATAACTAATTATCAAAAAACTGTCATGTAAATTTAAGGTATTGATGTTTGTGTATCAATAAAAATATACTTGACCCTCCCATCGATTTCGACGTATGAGCTCCGTCATAACGACTAAGTTGTTCCGAAATCCACAGAGATGATTTGTTGTTTTCTTCACCACATTTCATAAGGTGGTGAACATTTTGTGCAGATGTAACCACCCTTTGTGGTACAACTGCTAATCTCAGTCGGTGCAATGTCAGTCACATGACAACGCACACATTAACCTCAGGTTTTACATCAGAGTTTCCTTCTAGATACATGTCTTAAAAAAGACTGAGAATGCATCTGTTCCATAGGATTAAACATGCTTCCACATACCAACCTTGAAATTTTTACGTCCAGCGCGGTACATCTCAGCGCCTTGATAGGATATATATATATATATATATATATATATATATATATATATATATATATATATATGTGTATATATATATATATATATATATATATATATATATATAATTATATACTATAATAATTAAATACCCACACACACCAGTGTTTCATCCTTTCGGGAATCTTTAGTGCAGGGTGTCACGATTAACACAAGTCGATAGATTCGAGCCCGGCAACACAAGCCATGTCAGGCTTGATTAGCAAAGATCATATCCATACGTCTATCATAAACCACGTGAAATAACGTGAAATTTAAACATTTTTTATTTTAAAATGTTTTCTTTTTTTTTTTTACTTCAGTCAGAGGGATCTAATCCTTACACAACGATTTACGCATCAGAGCTAACTTGACCGACTTAATTCAACTGAAAATGCTCAACGATAAGAAACAAGTTTCTTAAAGGGACTGACATAGTTTATAGAAGCTTTAAGTAAAAAAAAATAAAGAACGTAGTTTAAATTCCCGGAAAAAAGTCCAACTAAATTTAACCAGACATAACCTACATAATCCGATTTCTACAAAGTTTACAATTACAAACGATTATTCAAATATATCAGAATGGAAAAAAACTTAGCTTAAATTGTTAAATAGAAATTGACTTAGCACTTGTACATGTAGACTTTTGAAAAGTCTACAATTATGAAAGAGAATTCAACTATATACAGATAAAAAAGAAAACCTAAACTAAAATTTTTAAAGTGGGGATCCTCAGCTGTGTACCATGTAGCTATTTCTGAAATTAAATAACAGGACAAATGTAAAATATATGGCTCTCCATTGAGAAAAAACACTTCCTCAATAATAAAATGTAGAATAATACGGTTACTGTTTATACTATTATATAAATAAATAAAAATGGAATATTAATGATATATATAAGTAAATTGAATAATAAAAAGATTAAAATATTTATTCTGCGACATGTTAGCTAACATATAAATGTTATGGGAATAAAAATGCAAAAAAAACTACAAGTACCATTTGTACCAGAAAGGCAAATAGATAAGAAGTAGTAAACCTAGACACACATATCTAAAAACCTAATGTATGTATGCATATGTACATTATTCATAATATAAAGTAATTTTGTCAACGAAAACTTATAATAAATGTACTTTCAATGATATTTTATAAGATTACTAGCGGGGGGTACCCGGCGTGGCCCGGGTGTTTATAAGTCTGTGTTGTGGGAGAGTGATCAGAACAACCCTGTTTAATAAAAAAAAAACGTTGACCGGGTGTTTGGAGGCGTAAAAAAAAAGTTTTTGTAGGAAAGTAGGCTTGAACCCCGAACCTCTGACGTGGAGATGGAAACGAAATGGGGGATAACCCCCAGGGACCTAGCCATCTCGGCCACGAGAGAAGAGGAATGAAAGACCTCTAAATTTAACGTTTATAAAATGAAATTAACAGGTGCGAGAACCTTAAGTCGCGTTATGTTTGATCTTGAAACATGACGCGGCTGCAAGCCAGTTTTCGCTTGTTTTATACTGAAAAGCGAAATATACACGGGACGCTCTAAAAATCTCGAGAAAATAGCGCATGAAAGTCGGTCAAATTAAATAGACAGGCGACCTCCGTTCGTAACTCATAGATATTATCATTTAGACGTGATATAAAAAGTTTTAAGAAGGAATGAGCCGATCGAAAAAAATGAGAGATATATGATCTTTTTTTACAATGTTGTTAAAATATCGTATCTGATTGAAAAGTCATATGTTGCTGCGGGTTCGCGTCGACCCTATACATGGCCTGCGTCTTAGATATAATGTTTCTGTTAATGGCGTTAAAATTACAATTTTACTAAAGAAATACGAGTGTCTAGACTGTGTTAATCTTTCCAATATAAAGCATTGCTTATTATTTTATTCATGGATTTTTATTTTTGCGCAAATCTTATTATTACATACACGGTATTCCAGCAACATTGGAATGAAATATGAATACATGAAAGCAATTTCAGAAAATTTTAACGATGCCTTGTCCTCGAATAAATCTCACAACAATATTGCTTTTTATGTTCGAATTGGTCACCTTTTATCATAGCTTCACACAACTTGAGGATATTCAGTTGGAAACTTAGACGATGAATCACCGAAGGTATTTGTAACGATTGTTGTAATTGGTTAGAAATTGATTAATTTAGACAACAGTTGATTCGACACTCAATAAATACAATTGCTTACTGCGTATATTAATTTATGAAGACTTAATCATATTTTCTGAGATACACATATACGCAGTCGCTGGAAATTATATAATTTCGTTAATTCAACTCCATTTTGTTTCCATCTTATAAAAAGCTGACAATGAATTTGACATGAGTAATCAATAAGCATTGACCTTTAAATTATTGATTACGACGTCTTGCTTTAATCAGTATTTCGTGTCCTTCATTAATTCATTTTTTATTTGTTTGTTTACTCCGTTTAGTTACCTTGTAAAAGTAGAATTCCATGGTCAAATATATACTTCCTATTGTACTTATATGCTAACATAGCACCAGAAAACATACATTTCGGTACTCGATGCGCCATATGCACAGGGTTTCCAAAAGTCACTGAAGAGTTACAAATCTTTGTTATTTTACCATTAACGATTATTTTTTCTCTATTTCAGATATTTTACAAATAATATTTTGAAAATTAATTATGATATGTATAGCATTGAACAACATACGCAAGTTGTGAAATTGTTTTACCAAAACTAGTCACATTATCTCGCACTATAGCAATATCAAATGCCCACCACGTTCCCCAAGCTTGACTTGCCCCGACTTTTTCTTATGGGATACTTAAAGAAAGAGTCTATATTAACAAACCCCAAACCCTGCAAGCATTGAAGAAAAACACCAGGAACGAAATAAGGGAGCTAAATCGTAATTCAGATTCTGCAATCTTTCATGAATGTTTTGGAAAGAGCACAAATCTGCAGATGGACCATATTTAAAAGTATTTTTATAAGTAAAGATTGTTTGCATGTTGCATTTTTAAAAAATAATTTCACAATTTCTTAGTCAGATTGTGTTAAAATTACAGAAAGTTATCCTAAAAGATAAAGAAATTATTAAGGTGGAAAACACTTCAGTGACGTTTTGGACACCCTGTAACACACAATCTGGGCTCATCCTAATTTTATAAGAACAAATATATAAAACGACGCTTACAATTATGGAATCTGATTTGGTTAATTTCATTCTTTTATACTTACTTTGACATAAGTATAAACCCGTAGCGGAATTTGAAATAACCGAAATAGGGGGAAATAAAGAGCTTACCTCGGATACGTCTGTTGTTGTGTTGCGGGTCGAGCGGAAGAGAGTTCCAAGATGGCGTCCATGGGTTTTTATTGGCGTTGGCCCCATGCAATTCTCGCAGAATCGCGTGTGCTCTCGCGCGATTATGCAAATATATAATTTCCGGCCGCTATAAATACAGGACACTGGGAAGCAGTCAGGCAATGTTCTGCAGATTCTGTGTAAGTGGTTCTGGCGGTTGGATTGTTTTTTTGCGACGAACCACGAATCTGCGAGAAGCGAGTTTTCTTTTGCCTTTTTCTTCTGTATCTTTCTTCTTTCTCTACGGTCATTACAGCCAGGAAATCCTTCTCTTCTAGAGGTGGGCGGTTCAGGGTGAAACTGACTCTTTCCCATCTTTGTTTCTGATTTTTGCTTACTACATTTTGCTACAAAACCATAGTTGTATTCGTTGTTTGCTAGTGGAAAGACTCGACGTTATCCGGGAATGAATTTCAAGCTGACTTAACTATTTAATGCTTAATATTTTCTACATAAAATTTCAAGTGTTTTATTAAGATCGTTCAGCAATTGTACTTATTTAATATAGCTGTAAGATTGATTAAACAATAAATCTCGCTTTAATCTTAAAACTATTTGGGACCCTACAAATATCTCGTCTATGTGACGCAGCAATAAGTTGAATCGTCATATAAAATCAGTTTAGCTGTGTATCAATGTTAATTTCTGACCAATTAATGAACGATGTTCCAATATCGAGGTGATGTGGTTCATTTTAGGATGATATTTGCTTTACTATTCAATAAAATGTTATTTTTTTCGATGTTGATTAAGATGAATGTACGATGATAGGTAAATAAATATTTAGATAACAGTATTTACAGCCCAAATAAAATCCCTTCCTATAACTAAACCTAAAGAATGATTCCCGTATGTAAGTGATGTTGCAGATAGTGTGAGCACTGAGATGTATATTCTAATAGGAAGAACAAAAGACCGTAGGAAAATATACTATAACATTTTTAACTAAGTCAATTAAAAATGAAGTTGATCAAAAAATTAAAGTAAAGATTTCCGGGCAAATTCAGGTGGATAATCTACTATATATATATATATATATATATATATATATATATATATATATATATATATATATATATGTATATATATATATATATATATTAAGGCAGTATAGTTTAGTTTCCTAGAAGTACATCCAATGAAACAACATGTGTCTACCAAACAGTGCCCAATGAGTGAACAGAGCAGGTATATTAAATTTATATATATATATATATATATATATATATATATATATATATATATATATATATATAGAGAGAGAGAGAGAGAGAGAGAGGGGGAGAGGGAGAGGGAGAGAGAACTGGTAGATAATGAAAACTTGAAGAAGGTACTCAATAGTATTGCAGAGCAAATATATATTTTTATATTTTATTACTGTTTTATCTGTTAAATCCAATATCGCCTTTTCAAATCATAATAACTACTACTGTCTAAGTCTGCCGAAGTTACTGGATCACTAAAACGATTAAGTAGCTGAAACATGTTTGACTAAACAGATAAAACGGTAATAAAATAATATATATATATATATATACATATATGTAAAAGAAAGGTTTGTATAGAGACGATGCACTGTTTTTCATTAACTCTGGAAGAAGAAATGTAGAAAGTCAAAGGATATATATAATTTCTTTAAATACATTTACTTTACGATAAAAATCATAAAATACTTAATTAGATGTTACTCTGAATCTAATTAACAACACGTACGAACCTTTTCATAAATCTAATCAAACTTTATACTATATTGATTATAATCAAACCGCCCAATCTCAATGAAAAAAAAAACAATCATACCTAACATATCAAAAAGAATTTTCAGATTATCCCAAAATGAGGATACATTTAATAACAAGAAAGAATGTTACAATGAAGCATTATCTTGATCTGGATATAAAGGTGAAATAAAATATATCAAAAATGTAAATAAAGTATCTAAGGAAAAGAAAATATTTTATACAATATGGCAAGGGGCAAATCCGATTATAAAAATATGAACAAAATACTTATTGTAGTTAAAAATTATGTTATAGAAAATATCAGTAAGTCCCAAAATTACAACAATAATGCCATTAAAAAATAGACGTAGAAATTGAGTTTGATCTAATCCGCCTTACAGTGCACACATAAAAAATAACTTACCAAAATAATTTTTTCAAATTATTGATAAAAATTCCCCTACCGGAACTGGTATAAGAAAAATTATAAACCGAAATAATGCTAAATTATCTTTTTCGACTACAATAACAAAAACAGAAATGAAGGAGGATTTATAATTAATCAAAACATTGAAGGGAATTTATGTTGCAACTATAGACGAATATCGATTAGAATATAAATGTCTCACTTCCAATATAGTATATAAGTGGGAAGTAACTGATACTAAGAGAACTAGAACATATATTGGGGCTAAAATACCATATGATAAAAAAGAAGAAAACAAAATCATAAGGGAATTAAGGAAAAATAAAATTGAATACAAATTGAAATGATTGATATTAGGTAGTGCTAGTAAATACCAAACAAGTCTGGCCGATGTAATCTTTGCAATCTCGAATCGTATCATATAATAATATCTAAATAAAGCATTCTTAACAAACGCAAGATAAACTATTTACATAAATCCAAGCATACATTATCTCGACTAAAACCTTATGAGAAAATACATATAATTAAAATTGTATTTACGTACTTAGTAAGAAAAGTTAACTTTGATTTATAAAGATTAATATATAAATAAATAATTTTTTTTTTTTCTGAAATCTTTGTCAAATATGATATTAACCAAATTGTTTTATTGCATGTAAAACGGAAAGGAAAAAAAGTCACCTATGAAAACGAGAACCTTCCAAATGAAAACCTTGAATAATTATCTAAACTCAAATGTAAATTAATATTAAGCCGACTTCACAAATTGATAAAAGTTCATTATTGGATTTTAATTAGAAGATGAAGCTCGAATGATTCAAACTCGAGATAGATAACGCCAAAAATATCCACCAATTAATATGGGAGGTGAGAGTATCTTCAAAAGCGTCCTGAATTGGTAATTGAGCACCGGACTTATACTAAGTAGATATTAATAAGCCCCTTGTACCCATTCGCCCCTACATATATTTTTTTAATGGAGAGTAGATAATACAGTGGATGTGTTATCGGCAGCTCCAGTAACTCTCGCTTATCCTTTTTTGTCCCTCAGTCCTCATTCAAATGATTGATTTTTCTGACAAAGTGTGAAGAAAAAGCTGCTTTAAAGGTCGGTAGTACTTGGTGAACAGTAGTCTGAGAAGTCGGAAATTTTTCTGTCTCTATGACTATTCTTGTGGCCATGTCACTAGTAAGGGTGCTGGAGGTAAACGTTTCGTCTGGGCTGATGTTATCCGCCTGATAGTCAGGGACCCGAACCTTGGATTAACAACTAATGAGGCTGTCCTATCAGCAGGCGCAAAGTACTGGGACTGCTGTATTGCCATTTGGTGAATTGATTCTGGACCATGCAGTAGTCTCTGATGGGGCCTCTCGATGCCATACTAGTTGGTAATTGTTACGGCTTTACCTTTTCATGTGCTACAAAAAATTCCTGTCTTTTTCTCTCTTACTTTCCCTCTCTATCCTGCTCTAACCAAGTATGCCGACCTGTTCCACAAATCCCAAAGCCTCAACATGAAACATCTCCAGAAAAAAAACACTCGAATAAACCTAGAACCCCATATTCCAACGTAGACCCCTACTACCATGTCTCTTTCTCCAACATCATGGGTATACGTTCCAACCTTCCAGAGGTTGAACCCCAATTACAGGAGACGAAGCCGGACATATTCTTTCTAAGCTAAACTGGAATAGAGCCGACTACTTCCCTAGATGAGTTCATAATCAACAGATACTCTAACTTAACATCTAAATATGACCCCAAGATCGCCATGGACATGGAATATGTCCCTACATTAAAGATGACTTCCCATGTGGCAGGGATACCTCTAGAGAAGATCCTAATTTACTTAATATGTGCTTCCGGGTTGCACTTGCTTACACCACTGCATTTATATTTGCCCTCTATCAGCCCCATAATAGCGGACATACTATCTTTAAGAGCATAGCTGAGAAAATAGACCAAATCCTGTCTGCACATCCCTCGGCTAACACCACATCTGTGGTGACTTCAACGTCCATAAAGTGAGATGGCTGTCCCACTCAAATAAGGACGATGAGGGGAGGTTCTGTCATGATTTTGCCATTGCTTATGACCTCACTCAGATTGTTTGCGAGCCCACCCGTGTGCCCGATACTACAGGTCAATATGCAAGCCTCCTAGACCTTTTTCTCTCAACTTCCCCTGAGTTATGTTCATGTTCTGTTCGTTCTCTAGGATCCTCTGACCACTCCGTCATATCAGTTAAGATAAAAATGAAATGTAATAAGTCCCCAGACGTACCCATCTACCGTACTGTATACCGATACTCAATTGGCTGACTGGGATAGTTTCCGTAGATTTGTATATGCTCTACCTCTGCATTCCATGTTTAAAAAAGATGTGTCCTCTATAGCATCAGACCTCACCGGATGGTTAATTGTAGGCATAGACCGATTCATACCATCCAAAAAATTCCAGCAAAAACCTACCAGCCAGCCATGGTTCTCCCCAAAATGTGCTGCTGCCATCCCGCACAGAAATCACTTTTTCCATAGCTACCAACGTAATAGATGCACTGAGACTAAAGCTGCTTTCAGGAACGCCAGCAACCACTGTAAAAGAGTAATGAAAATGCAAGAGAGCTATATGCTCAGTCTGTTAAATCCAAAGTAGCTGATCAGCGGCTTGGTTCCCACCAGTTTTGGCAAATAACAAATAGGATCCTGAACAGAAGTGTGCGTTCTATCCCAACCATTATCAATGGAACAGAGGTCATCTCGTCAGCTTCAGACAAGGCTAAACTATTTGCCAAGAACTTTGCAGCTTATTATACCCTATGCGACGAAGGCCATCAACTCCCCATATTTCCTACTATAACACAGAACATGATATGTAACATACAAATATCCGTGCATGAGGTCGCCAAGCTAATCAAGAACCTTGATTCCAGTAAAGCAACTGGCCCTGACGGCATCCCAATTATAGTGTTGAAAAAGCTTCAACCAGAACTTGCTCCCATACTTACAAAACTGTTTAAGCGTTGCCTTAAGGAGAAGTGCTTTCCAGTACCCTGGAAAACCTCATCAGTATGCCCTGTATTTAAGAACTCAGGTGAGAAGTCATCTCCCTCAAGGTGCAGACTAATAAGTCTCCTGTGTGTCATGAGTAAGTTGCTGGAATCCATATTAATTAGAGAAATAGTCGACCACCTCAGCAGAAATAACCTTCTTACACACAATATGGTTTCACACAATATGGTGACAGTGACACACAATATGGTTTCCGTTCTGCAAGATCTATCGCAGATGTGCTAACGGCTATATCTCATAGGATTAGTGAATCTCTTGACAAAGGCTTCCTTTCTAGGACAATTGCTCTTTACATATCCAAGGCCTTCGGTAAGGTATGGCATAAAAGCCTACTTCACAAGATTGCTAGCTAAAGTATAACTGGAAATGAACTATCATTAAATAATTTCTCTCTGATAGGCTCCTAAGAGTAATGGTTGATGGACAAAAATCAGAAGCCTGCAGTATTAATGCTGGAGTCCCTCAAGAGTCCATCCTGGTACCACCTCTCTTCCTGATCTACATCAATGACCTCCCTAAACACATACTTAAATCATTCGTTGACATCTATGCTGATGACACGACCATCTACGGCAACACATTAAAGGCTGTAAATGACAAAGTTCCCTTTGATTCTCTCCTCTGATCTCGAACCCGTGGTTCAGTGGGGGAAGATGTGGCTGATTACCTTTAATGCATCTAAAACCAAACTGTAATCTTTACATCATCAACGCTCTGATCCCCATCTGGCATCAATTGAAATGGATGGCTCTCGTCTAGGAGAAGCCACATGTTTTGACAAGCTTCTGGGCTTGACTTTCACTCCTGATCTGAAATGGAACACGTGCATCAAGTTTGTTGTCAAGGTCGCTGGAAAGATGGTGGGATCCTTCTACCGCTCCAGAAGATATCTCACTACTGATGTAATTCTCTATCTGTATAAAAGCCAAATACGTCCAAGGATGGAATACTGCTGCCATATCTGGGCAGGAGTCGCTAAAAACAGCCTATAGACTTTGTGGCTTAGTGGGGGATGCCCTTTTCTTTTCCCTGCAACCTCACTCCCACAGAAGAGACGCTGCAAGCCTATCTTTGTTTTATCGTTATTTTCATGGCAGGTGCTCGTTTGAACTCCAATCTCTGGTCCCCCTCACCGATCTTTTACGAAAAACACTCGTCTAGCGGAATCCACTGTCAAAAACTTTCCCCACTCTTTATCTATGCCTAAACCAAAACCTAGATTCCATGAACAAAGCTTCTTTCTTAGAACTGCACGCCAGTGGAACTCTGTTCCCTCGGTCTGCTTCCCACCTGACTACAATCTGGATGTCTTCAAGTCAAATGTAAACAAATTCCTGTTGAACCGCCCCCTTAAGTAGACACTTTATTAAATCTCCACACTAACGTACTGCACTTACAATAACGCTTATCCCTGAGTGGCATCCAACTACTGGGATACTATGTAGGGATTCGGGCAGCAAGATGTCGGTGCAATTTACACTTGAACTTCTGCATGTCAGTACAGTTGGGGAAGCAGGGACCTGGAATGGAATTCCAAAGTCTAGCGGTGTAGGGGAAGAAACTACTGGAGTAGAAAGATCTTTTACATATAGGGATCTCTACTGTGTGGGGATGGGATTTAGCTGCCTGTCCGGTTTATCGAGGGTGTCTACGTCGTGAGGGCACAAGTTTCTGCAGTTCGCTAGAGTATTCACCATTAAAATACTCGTAGAACAAGCAGAGGGATGCAACATTTCGTCGATGAGACAGAGGCTGAAGCTTAGATGCCGGTTAATATAATATATTTGTTGTTTTCAAGTCTGTTTCTATTTAACCCATAGTTGGGACCCTAACAGGTACTACCACTCCGAGTCAAAGTGGACCTGAGAGCAATGGCAATTAAAGGGTGGCTCCACACCCCCCAAAGTCCGTAAGCTGAGGTCTCACCACTGGATATAGTTTAAGGTCATATCCAGGACCATAGTACAGTTGAACGACCTGTGATATCGGTATATGAACATAATATCACTCGCGTATTATTTGAATTATACGAAATACTCTTTTCGTTTCATATGTCATTCTCACAACGTTTCAGCCGATGTATCCGTCAATGTTTTTCAAGTGCGTCTTGTCTAGATTGTTAATCTATATGACGAACTCAGTAGTGATACGTAGTTTCGAATGGAACGATTTAATCCATCTGTTACATAACTGGGAGCGGTGTATATATGTTCTTATGTGGTGTCTACAACGTATATATTCTAAGTGGATGTATGTATATATATAACCTGGCCATGATCGTCTACCTTTGTGTGTGCACATGTGTGTATACAGTCATGGGGATTTGTGTGTCTCACATACATACAGTCTATAAGGGGATGTTAACACACGTATCCTTTCTCCTTTCTTAGGTTGGTTCAACTTTGCGATGATTCATGCATGTTCCCCAAAACACGACTTGAATATTATTGTTTGGAGGCAGAGTAAATTCAGGATGTTTTTCTTTTCTTGGGAGGGCCTCTACATCGATTGAAATCTATTCATTCTTTTCCGTTTTCACATTTTGAATCAAGATTCGTTCGTTCTGAATTACTTATCCTAGTCTGACTAAAGAACACTCTGACAGTCCGATTTCTGACTAACTAAAAAACGCATGTGCATTCCCTATTTATTTTAAGGTTCATGTGTGGGGTGATAAATCTCGTCAACACAATTTGCACTATACATGACTAAAATTGTTCGTGACACCTGCTAGTTTCTAATTCTGTCGATAGTTATGGATAAAACTTTTCCCTTTATATATATATATATATATATATATATATATATATATATATATATATATATATATATATATAAACTCATGAGCAAAAAAAAACGGGGCAAACAAATTTTATACATTTTATTGCACTAAAAGCTATATTGAACAATGAACAACTGAACAAGGAAACATAAACACAGAACAAGACATTTACTTTAATAAATGCTTAGTATGGAATCGCATTCTCTTTTGATTTCTTTAAAAGATCGATACTTTTAGATGTGTTTTCAACCAAAGTGGAACACTGCGAAGAGGAAATGCTATTCTATTCGTTTTGCTCAGCTTCTCACAGTTTGTCATTGTTCGAAAAAGTTCTTCCAGCCAATGCACGAGATATTATGGACCAAATGTTCTCGATTGGGTTTGAATCGGGCCTTTGACCTGGCCAAAATATCACATTAATTGAATTATCAGGAAACCATTTTTTTTTGTTCTGGAATATTCTCAGCTTCTGGATACTTGGTAACAGTCTTGTTTCTAACATTCGAATGTATTCCTTTGCATTGATTTCCTTCTCACATCTAATATGTTCCCCAACTCCTGCTGCAGTAAAAGTTCCCCATACCATTATCCCTACATTTCCGTATTAAACTGTCGTTTTTATGCAACTTGGTGAACATCTTTCTCCAGTTCTTCGATTGCACCGTTCGGGAGCATCGGGAGCATCACTAACAAGACAAAATTTTGATTCATCTAACCAGAAAACATTCCTGAACCAATCTGTATCTTTCTTGCCATAACACGAGAAAAATCTCTTTCTATCATTGGTGTTCTTCTTAGATAAAAATGATCCCTTGCACACCTTTTAGAAGAAAATCCCATTTCTTTCATTCGTCTAGATATTGTATATCTAGAAAGAGAATTTCCAGCCCGTTTTGAATTCTTTGCTATGATCAACATAAGTTTTCTTTAGATCCTTCAAAAGAGTTAATTTAAGCCTGTGGTCATCCTCCAAAGTGAATGGCCTAAGGCGACCAGATCCAGATTTCGACCAATTCGCTTCACTACAGAAAGAGATGTTTTCACCTTTTCTATTCTTAAAATATCAAAAATCTGCTTGTAAATCATTTTCGACTGCCTTAATTCTGCAATTTGGTGTTTTATATTCTCTTCAAGACGCATTCTTACCAATAATATCTGTAAAATAGAAATTTTCAGTTAAAATTAACAAATATCCATAGAAAAATATTGAAAAATCGATTTATTCCTTCTTTCTCCCTTAGCCCATTATTTTGCTTATAAGTGTATATATACCTTTAATATATATATATATATATATATATATATATGTATATATATATCATAAAGATGAGGACAATAAGTGAAAGTAAAATCGAAAAAGACGACAAAGAAACATAGGCATCAATTCACAGGATTTTACCAGGATTGTTATAGATTTTAACAGGATTTACAATTATGTCAAGGATTTACAAGGATCTACAAGAATTTTACCAATGCCTAATTTTGGATTCTTAAACAGTTTCCACATTCTTCACTTTAACTTGTATCAAATTTTCATATTTTTTACTTTTGAACATTGTTTGAACATTTTAAAGATTTTTATCCGGATTATTTAAAACTTTGAATTTTTACTTTATTTACCTTCATATTTTTTTTAATTTATATAACATGTCAAAGATGTCCCCTGGACTAATATCTTTTCTCTTCCTGCTGAACAAGCATTGAAGCATATATTCCGAAACGGAAATATTATAGCAATCTGCACTCTCCCCAATGGTTCACATAGGCAACAAATCATAGATGCTAGGAATTGTAAGAGTTAAATCGACGCAACCAAAAGAAGGTATGCATAAGTAACCAGGAAACGCAGAAAATCATAGAAGATAGGAATTTGTGATATCTGGAAAATATAAACTAGTATAGTGAATAAAGCAGATTCAGTAATTCCTTCACTATCTAACAACCAGAAGGTCGCATGCGCGACTCTCGAGGAGGCGGAACTGCTTGCCTGGTAATTCACATCCAACTCCAACTTAGATCCAACAAATACTTCGCTTCAAAATTTACCTATGCGGATTTAAGCCACACTTAGTACTTTGAAAAAAAAACATTATCATCTGCGATAACATTAAAAGAATTGCACACATCCAAGGCGTGTGACCCTAATCTGATCCCTTTAATACCAATTACGAAATGTTCAATTGAGCTAGACCAAGTATTTTCCAAACTCTATATAAAATGTCTTGATAGATCTTGCTTCCCAAATAGATGGAAGATGACCTCTGTGGTACCAGTATACAAGAAGATTAGTGAAAAGACTGGCCTGCTCAACTATCGCCTTATTAATCGCTCCCCTTTATCGCTAAAATCTTTGCGACATTAATCAATTAAGCACTACTTCATCAACTCGCAAAAGCAAATCTTCTCTCTAACCGACAATATGGATTCAGGCAACGTCGTTTTACTTCAGCTATTTTAACGGTCATTTCTGAACACATATACCATGCACTGGATAAGGCGAGCGGAGCCAGGGCTGTAACCCTTGATATATCGAAAACCTTTGACAAAGTCTAGCATGAAGGGTTCTTAATGAAAATTAAATCATACAGTATAACCGGACAAATACTAAAGATGTATTTACTCTCATTTCCAATCTAAATGCAAAAAAGCAAGTTTTTATTTATATTTGCATTATGTGTAATTCAGGCATTTTTCTATTCTGATAATAAGCATTTCCCTTCGAAATGCCATGATATAAAGAAGTTTTCTTTTCCTTCTTGTTCTTTTGTACTATTACTTATTGTTCTGATGATATAATAAAGTTAAATATAAATTTTATTCCTCATATTTTATTTAATATATTTAATTGCTCTTCTTAAGAGTGGTAAGCACGTTCTATCTTGATAACTTCGGCGATGAAGACGGTCACAGCCGGCCGACTGCGGTTGATAAGGAACATTTGAAAGCCTTAATTGAAGCCGATTTTCGCAAAACCACACAAGAAGTTGCCGTTGAATTCGAGGTCGACTACTCAACTCTCGTTCGCCATTTAAAGCAAATAGGGAAATATAAAAAAAGTTGGATAAATGGGTGCCGAATACATTGAACGATAATAAAAACATCGTTGTCTTGAGGTGATTTCGAAGCTCTTTTTACAAACAAAAGCTCAAACCAACACACGTTGGTTGGTTGGTTGGTTTTGTTTTATGGCATATCAACCCTTTCGGGTTATTTAATGACGAATCTAAAGATTTTGAAGAACATTTTTTAATAGAATATATTTGTAGTTTTCAAGTTGGTTTCTATTTAACCCATAGTTGGGACCCTAACAGGTACTACCACTCCGGATCAGAGTGGACCTGGGAGCAATGGTAATTAAAGGGTGGCTCCACACTCCCCAAAACCCGCAAGCTGGGGTCTCACCACTGGATATAGTTTAAGCTCATATCCAGGACCAAAACAACACACGTATATATATATATATATATATATATATATATATATATATATATATATATATATATATATATAACTATTTCATTTATTCACATAAATTAAATTTACTATACGAAAGTATAGATTTATGCGTAAACTTTAAGTATTTACTTCAAAAGTGCTCAATACGTAGGTAGAGCTAGTTAGTAATTTATAAAATATATATGGCGATTAAGCTACACTAAATATTCTGCGTTTCATCCAACTATAGGATTCGTCAGGCTTAAGCCTGACGAATCCTATAGTTGGATGAAACTATAGGATTCGTCAGGCATAAGCCTGACGAATCCTATAGTTGGATGAAACGCAGAATATTCAGTGTAGCTTAATCGCCATATATATTTTATAAATTACTATATATATATATATATATATGTGTGTGTGTGTATATATATACACACATATATATATATACATATATATATGTATATATATATATATATACACACATATATATATACATATATATATGTATATATATATATATATTACTGCATTTTTAGAAGGAATTAGACCTGGAATCTAAAGAGCAGAGTTTATTTTACTGTATTAAAACCATTAATTTTACTTTATTTGCTTTTTAAATATTTCCAGGAATATCTGCCCTACTCACGAATAAAATGCTAGTTTTATTTTGGTTTCTTTAACTTCTCCCTCCCCCTACATTTGCTGATGAGGAGACTGTTTTAAAGGACAAAACTTTCGTCAAACTATTGTCAATACTTATTGTCAATTTAAATAAAATGAACACCGTTTCCGATCGATCGTACAATCGAGTTGATTTTGTTTGTTTTTTTCTTTTGAAACTAATTTTTAATTAGCAACTATGAATCGTTTAATCAATATGGAATCACTGGAAGAATTCATAACGTAATTAAATCCTTCTTAAGTAATAGAAAAATCAAAGTTGTCCTCGACGGACGTACATCCAAACAATATGACATAAATGCGGGAGTGCCTCAGGGGTCTATCCTTGGACCTCTATTGTTCCTGATATTCATAAACGACCTCCCTGATAATATTGTTTCGGAAATGGGTATATTTGCCGATGACACTACTCTCTATAACAGATATGAGGGGAAAACAAATGAACACATATCCAAGAAAATGGCAGAAACACTAGAGGATGACCTCCAATCCGTAGTGGAATGGGGGAAAAAATGGTTGGTCTCATTTAATGCTGCTAAGACTAAGCTTGTTTCCTTCAATAACTACAAGAAACCTTCTCTACCACCAATAGCAATGGCCAAGAACACATTGCCTGAAAGTACTTCTTTTAAACTCCTCGGCCTAACGTTTACAGGGAATATGAACTGGAATAGATACATTGAGAGCATTGCCAAGGCTGCTGCAAGGAAGGTTGGCTCCCTCTACCGTGCTAGAAAACTACTTACGCCTGCCAGTATCCTATACCTCTATAAGGCCACCATTCGCCCATGTATGGAGTACTGTTGTCACATCTGGGCTGGTGCATCTGCTGCTTGTCTCTCGCTCCTGCACAGGGTTCAAAAAAGAGTCGCCAACCTGATAGGTCCTGAACTGTCATCTAGGCTTCAACCTCTGTCCCATCGACGAGATGTTGCATCCCTCTGCCTGTTCTACAAATACTTTAATGGTGAATGCTCTGACGAACTGCAAACACTTGTACCTCCCCGACGTAACTACCCCGACAAACCCGACAAGCTACTAAGTCTCATCCCTTTACAGTGGAGATCCCTAGGTGCAAGAAAGCCTTTTACTCCAATAGTTTCTTCCCCAGAACTGCGGGTCTTTGGAACTCCCTTCCGGGATTCTGCTTTCCCAACTGCAATGATATGCAGAAGTTCAAGTGTAATGTTAACAAACATCTTTCTACTCTTCTCCCTTCATAATGACCCCGCTAATTAATTCCCTAATAGTAGCCCCCTGCTTCAAACTTGGCACTGTGCCTTGTTTGGGGTGAAAATTGAATAAAAAAAAATATCTATACCTATTGAGCTTATTATATACATACAGTACAATGAGCACTGTTTTCTTTTAAAAGTATTAATACATTTATTAATACATTTACCAAGTATTAATGCACTGTTTATTCAATATATATATATATATATATGTGTGTGTGTGTGTGTGTGTGTGTGTGCGTGAGATTATTTATGTGTGTATACTTTAAAAAATATATTAGATTTTTATTCATGTTAATGTTTTCGAATGAGAACAAGATAAAAAATAAATTGACTATTCATTCGGAATTTTTCACAAAAATTATTACCGGAAACATCAATAAATCTTAGTAAAATTAATTGAAGTGAATTCAATTACGGTTAAAAATGTTTGTTTAAATGAAAAAAATGTTTTTCAAAACACACACAATCGAAACACACACACACACACACACACACACACACACACACACACACACACACACACACGCGCGCACACACACACACACACACACACACACACATATATATATATATATATATATATATATATATATTAAAGCAAATGTTATTAAATACAACGGAGACAATTTGCTATATAAAATTTTTGGATTTTTCGTATAATCTTTTTTATATCAAAATCAAAAATATTAATAAATGTTCCGTAATTGTTACTGTCATGAGCGTTTTCAATTCCTCCACGAATTATCTTCAGGTGTTGAAATAAAAGTGCGATATCATTTATAGTAGGTTGAACAGTTCTAATAAAGAATGCTTCAAGAATTTTAAAATTTTTAATATTATTCTCATGTTATATAATTTTTATGTTGTTAACGAGAACCTTTCTAAGATTGGAGGGGGGTAGTTATGTTTTTATCAAATGTTTATATATGCACTAGTATTATTTAGATGCATGGTTATTCGCCGGGACAATATAAAATATATATGGTGATTAAGCTACACTGAATATTCCGCGTTTCATCCACTCTAGGACTCTTCAGTCTTATGCGCGAATTCTGTGGTTGTTTATCGTTTTTGTATGCTCCTCTTCTATTAGGATTTTAGTTAGCCAATCAGCTTTCTAGTATCCACTGCGCCCTTCCTATCAGCCAATGGGCATGCATTTTATCGGACGAAGGATCTCTTTTAAAACTAGGTTAGTTTTTTTTATTGTTATTTTTATATATAAATATATATATATATATATATATATGTACATACATATATGCACATATATATACATATATATATATCTACATACATATATGTGTGATCGTTTATGTGTATTCATATTTATTTAATTTTATTTATTTGTTTATTTTCTATTGTTTTTGTTAGTTTTAAAACTATTTTGTATCGCTATTCTAGAGTAAATTTTATCTTGTGAACACAGCTATTGTCTATTTCTCTTCTACAGTTTAATAGATGTTGGGTTCTTTAAAGTACAGGATAGTAAATTTTTCATGAAGGCATAATCTACATGGGTCGTCTAGGTCCCTACACGTGGTAGCTTGTCTTATTATTTTCCATTCGAATACCGGCGAATGTCGCTTTCTTTAAGTTACCAGTATTTATTCGCTAGTGTTGTTTTTATACGGTGTTTTTTAATTGTTGAATGTACTTTTGTGGTCATAGTATCGGGTTTTGAAATCTAAGGAAGTCATACCTACGTAATATTTCTTGTTATTCGGGTTTTCTTTCGCAAATATTGTTGCCTGATAAACTACGCTTTTTGTTAGACATTTATTTTGAAGTGGGCAAAGTGTGCGGTGTCTGCAGTTGCATTTATCTTGTTCGTTATTAGTATTTTTATTTATCGTATGGTTGTTCTTGTCCGGGGTTGGTTTATTATTATTATTATTATTATTATTATTATTATTATTATTATTATTATTAATATTATTAATATTATTATTATTAGTAGTAGTAGTAGTATTTTTTATTATTATTATTATTATTATTATTATTATTGAGTAAAAAAAATTGAACTATCAAGGGGTCAAAGTTTAAAAGATTTGACCTTTGACTACTCAGCAAATTTTAGGTTTAAACATTTAAAATTGTATACAACGAGTATTCAGACATGCTGCAAGCATTTTAATATGTTTTGGGTCAAGGCTTTTAAAAGTCAAAAGAGTTGATCTTTGCAGATTCTGCCAAACTCCACTGCCAATTTTGGTCCAAATACTTGAAATTTTAATCGTAGGTAACTTGAACATGGGCCAAACATTGTATTTTGATTTGAAACCAAAACAATAAATGTTAAGGGGTACAAAATTAAGATAAAAGTTTAAGAAAATTACCTCTGCTGTCTCTACGAAATTACGCAGACATCTTTTGGTCTAAACATTTGAAATTTTGCATAAAAGTATATTCACATATAGGGCAAGTTATGACAGTACATAGGGATCAAGCAAAGCCGGGCAGAAATGAAAGTAGTAAATAAGGTTGGTTTTGAGAGTAATAGTAAATTAATAGGAAATAATTCGGGGGTTGAGATTAATAGTGAATAAAGAGTAATTAAGTTTAGAGTAATAGTAAATAAGTGGTAAATAATTTTGGGTTTAAGATTAATAGTGAATTATGAGTAAATAAGTTTGGAGTTGAGAAAAAATAAATTAATAGCAAATAATTTTGGGTTTGACATTAATAGTGAATTAATAGTAAATACGTTTGGAGTTGGGAAAATAGTAAATAAATAGCAAATAATATTGGGTTTGAGATCAATAGTGAATTATTAGTAAATAAGTGTATTTTCACAAGAATAGTAAATCAATAGCAAATAATTTTAGGTTTAAGATTAATGGTGAATTAATCTATCTATCTATCTATCTATCTATCTATCTATCTATAAACGTGAAAAGGTCTGTCTGTGTCTGTGTACATTTCCCTACCAAATAACTCTGTCAATTTTCGGTCTAGAGACTCAAGATCTGACATAAGAGATATTGAGATTTAGGAAAATCGTTTTTATCCGTTTTCGGCGAGAAATTTGGCTGTTGAGGGGTTAAAGTTCAACGGTGTGATCTTTGAAAACTCTACCAAATTTCTCCCCAAATTTTGGATGTAAACACTTGAGAATTTTAATATAGGGTACCTTGACATGGATCAAACTTTTAATTTGATTAGAGCCCCCTAAAATAAATGTTAAGGGGGTCAAAAATGGGGTTAAAGTAAAAAAAAATAATCTCTGTGGTCTTTACAAAATTACTCAGCCAATTTCTGGTCTAAACATTTGAAATTTTACATAAAGGGTATTCAGGGATAGGGCAAGCTTTTTCATCGGTTAAGGTAAAAAATTTGAGCTGCCAAGGGGAAAAGTTCAAAAGATTTGACCTTTGCGGTGTCTAGCAAACTAATCAGCCAATTTGTATGCAAACATTTGACATTTATACATAACAAGTATTCAGGCATTTGGCAATCATTTTACTCAGTTTTGGGGCGAAAATTTTCCTGCCAAATGTAATTTTGGGTCTAAAGACTTGAAATTTAAAATGTAGGTAACTGATTTGAGACCAGATTAATTAAGGGACCAACATATGGCTCAAATGTAAAAATAACTTGACTTTTGCGGTTTCTACGAAATTACTAAGACCAATTTTGGTCTAAACGTTTGAATTCTATCTATCTATATGTCTATACTCCTATAAATTCGTATTTCTTTTGTGTGTATCGATATTCATAATTAAAACCATCTTATCTATTTATTTTAAAAGAAAATACAATTTTCTCATATAGGGGTTGTGGAATTGCATTCACTAGCAAAATATCTAGCTAATTTACATATTTTTTAAACATTCATTTTAATTAATTCCCTATTAGTTGCTTCGGTTTTCTAATTGAGTTAACTATTATTATATCTAGGCAGATATTCTACATGATTTATACTTGCGTAATATTTGCGTAACATTTTTATAGTAAACACAAAATCGTTTCCATATATATTTATGTATACGTATATATTTTTGTTTAACAAATTTTACCTACCAAACTCCTACGAGAGTTTCTGGTCCACAGAAATGAAACTTCATATATAAGGTATCTGAATCCATGCAAAAATTTATATTTGGATTTTATTCCGGAAAAATCGGTGCAAAAGTGTGAAAATTTAATAAAATAAAAATTGCCAGATGAAGGTCGAACGCCGGCATTACGAATGCAACGGAGTAGCTATTGGTTCATGCTTTAATCTTTAGCCTTGCAGTAAACATGTTTTCATAGTCCAGTCATTGACGACAGAGGCAAAATAAATCATGAGCTGTACGTTTTGGTTTCGATTCTCGGTGGTGGCGCATAAGTCTTTTTTTTTTTAAATACTTTTAAAATCATTACTATATATTGCATCCAATCTCTCTCTCTCTCTCTCTCTCTCTCTCTCTCTCTCTCTATATATATATATATATATATATATATATATATATAAAAGTGAATGTGTCTGTGTGTCTGTGTAAATTTTCCTTCGCAATAACTCTGTCAATTTTAAGTCTACAGACTACAAAATTTGATATACAGGGTACTGAGATTTGGGGAAATCTTTGTGATCCGTTTTCGCCCAGAAATTTGGCTGTTAAGGAGTCAAAGTTCAACAATTTGACTTTTGAGAACTCTACCAAATTCCTCCCACAATTTTGGGTCTAACCACTTGAAATTTTAGATATATGTTGCTTGGACATAGATCTAACTTAATAACTCGATGTGAGCCCAAAACAATAAATTTTAAGGAGTCATAATAAGGGTTAAAAAGTTTTAAAAAATTGACCGATTTTTTTCTTTTTTTTGCTTTTGCTCAGCATACACCTCCAAACACCCGGGCAACGCCGGGAACCCATGCTAGTATATCTATATAAGTGAACGTGTCTATGTATATGTTTGTCTGTATATCTGTCTGTCTGTGTGTCTGTGTGTGTACATTTTCCTACGCAATAACGTCAATTTTATGTCTACAGACTCGAAATTTGATATACAGAGTACTGAGATTTGGGAAAATCTATGTGATTGGGTTTCGGCCAGAAATTTAGCTGTTAAGGAATCAAAGTTCAACGATTTCCCCTTTGAAACCCTACCAAACTCCTCCGAAAGTTTTGGGTCTAACAACTTGAAATTTTAAATATAAATTCCTTGGACATGGTTCTAACTTAATAACTAGACTTAAGCCCAAAACAATAAATTTTAAGTGGTCATAATAGGGGTCAAAGTTAAAAAAAATTACCGTTTTTTTTGCTTAGGATACACCTCCAAACATGGGTGCTAGTTCTCCTATAAATTTGTTTTTCTTTTGTGTGTATCGATATTCATATTAAAAACGCTCTTTTCTACTTATTTAAGAAGAAAATACAATTTTCTTATATATGGGCTGTGGAATTGCATTCAATAGCAAAAGATCTAGCTAATTTGCATATTCTTTTAAACATTCATTTTAATTTATTCCCTATTAGTATTTTTCGGTTTTCGTATAGGATGATCATCTTTAGTTTATTATTACGTGTAATTATATCCATGCGGATATTCTACATCATTTATACTTTCATAATATTTGCGTAAAAAGTTTACAGTATCCACAAATTTGTTTCGATAATTATATATATATATATATATATATATATATATATATATATATATATATATATATATATATATATATGTATATATTTTTGTTTAATATATCTATATATCTATAAAAGTGAACGTGTGTGAGTGTGTGTACATTTCCCTACGCTATAACTCTGTCAATTAGTAGTGCACAGACACGAAATTTAATATACAGGGTACTGAGATTATGGAAAATCTTTGTGATCCGTTTTCGCCCAGAAATTTGGCTGTTAAGGGGTCAAAGTTCAATAATTTGACCTTTGAGAACTCTACGAAACTCCTCCAACAATTTTAGGTCTAAACACTTGAAATTTTAGATGGACATGGATCTAACTTAACTTGATTTGAGCCCAAAACAATACATTTTAAGGAGCCATAATCGGGATCAAAGTTAAAGAAAATTAAGGGCTTTTTTTTGCTCAACATACACACCCAAACACCCGGGCAACGCCGGGCGGAAACGCTAGTATATCTATAAAATTGAACGTATCTGTGTGTCTGTTTGTCTGTCTGTCTGTGTATATAGTTTCCTTGAACATGAATCTAACTTAACTTTGAGCCCAAAACAATAAATGTTAAGGGGGTCATAATAGGGGTCACAATTTAAAAAGATTTGACCTCTTCGGCCTCTACCAAATTACTTAGATAATTTCTGGTCTAAACATTTGAAATTTTACATAAAGCGTATTCCGTGATAGGGCAATCTTTTTAATCGGTTTTGGGTCGACAATTTTTAGTTAACAATATATAAATGTATGAATGTATACATGTATGTATGTTTGCATGTGTGCCTAAACCTTTCGACAGAGACGACGGATTTTTATAAGATCAGTATTGCTTTAAACTTCAAAGTTTCAGACGACAACTATCGAAAAATTGGCTAAAGACATTTATATCTTCACCTTAAACTGGGCATTTTTCTACAGGGGTGGTAGCTTTTTTCGCCGATATTTTTTAAAGTCACCCTCTCCTTTCGATTGCCTAGTATTAATTAAAATGTACGTAACTTCCGGTTTGGTTGTGGTCGTAACAGCAAATGTTATATAGCGCCAGTACCCCTAGGTTGGGAACGGTCGTTGTTAGTTAGTTCCCCGCTGCAACAAAAACCAAGTAGCCGTCTTTTATTGATCGCCTAGTTGTTTAGTTTTCTGGTTGTTATGGTAACGGCTAAGACGGCAGAGTTATTTCCCCCTTGACTGTGCATTTTTTCTCTCTCGGCTTTATTCACCTGTCAACCGCTTGTCATAATAACGATTCCGACTAAAAGAAATTTAACATGCACACAAAGACGTAACTCAGCATACCAAATCAAGACGTAAGACACGCTGGCTTTTTATATGAAAATATATTTTGTTTTGAAAATATTTTCTAGTTTTACATAGAGATTTTTGATAGTTCAAAATTTAACAGTGTGGCTTACTGTTCATTTCAGTGATGGAGAGGGGTGTGTGGAAACGTTATACTCTCGACAACGCACGTTTCCTGTCGGCGGCTCTCTCTTCTCCTCTCTCTTCTGCTTCTCTCTCTTCTTCTTCTCTGCCTCTTCTCCTGGACTCCAAAAATCACCTCTCATATTAGCATGTTTTTCGCTTGTTTTTTTTTCCACTCCACTGCTCGATAATAGAACACGCGTCTGTTGGTCACATTTTGACAATTTTTCGCCGCCTCTTGACCTAGAGCCATCGTGACCGATTTCTCTTCAGCTGACCGACTATTGACTTTATTGATCCACATGAATTCATCTCTCATGCTAACTTTATATACATTCCAAAGTTACAAGGTATGTCACGTTTCCTTGTTTTGTAAACAAAAAAAATCGTCGTCCGATTTCTCTGTTGACGACGTAATCACTTTTTAGTTTCGACTGGTGAACAATCGATTATTCGATGCCCACCTTTTAAATCTTTTATTATCTTGTTTTAAAGAAGTTTTTTCTTTTCATTTATGTATCGGATGGTTCCAGCCATCCATTACATAACACAAAGATGTCAGGTTTTTCCCCGTTCTTTTCCTTCTTCGCGGTAAGGATTTGAGCCTGCCTTCTAACTACCACTTTCTTTTCTCAACACACACATCCAAACACCCGGGCAACGCCGGGCTGAAATATAGTCTTACATAAAGTGTATTCACACGTAGGGCAAGTTATTTCTAACTTCTTTCTACATAGGGCCCGAGCAAAGCCGGGCCGAAATGCAAGTAGTAAATAAGCTTGGTCGTGAGAGTAATAATAAATTAATAGCAAATAATTTTGGGTTTGAGATTAATAGTGAATTATTAGTAAATAAGTATGGATTTGAGAACAATAGTAAATTAATAGCGAATAATTTTGGGGTTGAGATCAGTAGAAAATTAATAGTAAATAAGTTTGGATTAAAGAATAATAGTAAATTTGTATCAAATAATTGTGTTTCAGATTAATAGTGAATTAAGAGTAAATAAGTTTTGAGTTAAGAACAGTAGTAAAATTAATAGCAAATATTTTATGGGTTTGAGATTAATACTGAATTAATAGTAAATAAGTGCCGAGTTGAGAAAATTGTAAATTAGTAGCAAATAATTTTGGGTTTGAGATTAATAGTTAAGAGGTTTGGAGTTAAGAGAAATAGTAAATTAATAGCAAATAATTTTGGGTTGACATTATTAGTGAATTAATAGTAAATAAGTTCGGATTTAAGAATAATAGTAAATTAGTCGTAAATAATTTTTGGTTTGAGATTAATTTTGAATTAATCTATCTATTATATCTATTAAAGTAATATTGTCCGTGTGTCTGTGCACATATTTAGCATACTACTCTGTCAATTTTTAGTCTACAGACTCAAGATTTAACAAAACGGTTATTGAGATGTTGGAACATCTTTTTAATCGCATTTTGGCCAGAAATTTTATTGTTAAAAGGTTAAAGTTCAACGATTTGAGTTTTGAAAACTTGAAAACTTTACCAAACTCCTGCGTCAATATTTGGTCCAAGCACTAAAAATTATCAATGTAGGTTACCTGCACATGAGTACAAACTTCCTAATATATATATATATATATATATATATATATATATATATATATATATATATATATATATGCATAAGAAGTTATTAAGAGTACATAGGATCGGACAAAGTTATTTTTAGCCAATTTTTTTTCGATATTTGTCGTATGAAAGGTCGAACTTTAAAACGATACTGATCTTGGAAAAATCCGTTGCCTCTCTCGAAAGTTTTAGGCAGACATGAAAACATACATACATACATATATACATTTATATATTGGTAACTAAAAAGCTTCGTGGTTCAATTTTGAATTCTGAAAAAACAAGATATAGAGACATATATTCGATATTGCTCTATTCTTAAATATTGAGCTTTTCCTTTTTGGCTAGGATCTCCTTGAAAGTATTACTTCAAGTTATATCTATCAGGATTTTTCAACTGAATTTCCATCAGTGTCTTATCTCGCTTATATATATATATATATATATATATATATATATATATATATATATATATATAACACCCTTTATAAACGTTTATAAAAGTACGGCACAATCACTTTGACGCATGCACCGGTTCTCGCCAGATCACCGAAATTAAGCAACGTTGAGCCTGGCCAGTACCAGATGGTAGATCATTTGGGAAGGCTAGGCGCTTTATGTACCTTCTGGGAAGGTTGGTCGTGGGGCTAGCACCCTCATGCTGTAGAAAGAACTCCTCGCTAGAAAAACATCTACAAAAGTTGTAGATCGCCGATGCCCCTCCAGGGACTCATGGGCTATGGAAGCTTTATAAGAGAAAATAAAAGAAGAGAAACAAGTAAATAATGATAATTATGAATTAAAATAAAAAATAAAATATATTAAATAAAACTAATAAAAAATAAATTATTTTAAATCTTATATACATGAATAAAAAATTGAAACAACATATATGGGTACACATGCTTGTGTAGGTGTATTTGTGCGGCCATATATGTTTATGCATGTATGCATATGTATTTGTGTGCGTGTCTATATGCGTGTGTGCATACATGTATGTGTATGTGTATGTATAGAAACAAAATAAAAGCTAAAATGAGTAATATCTGATAGGTTGGATGTATTAATTATTAAGAAATAAAGAAATACATATTCAATTTGATATAACTGGAAAGTACCTACAAAAAATTAAATCCAACCAAAATTACTCTGGAAACCAGAACTGATCTATTAAAAAGTCAGTGTTAATTTTGAAACAAAATAAATAAATAAAAAATTGAACGACACACATCGTGTTTTATTACCAGACAATATGACTCAGTATAGTTAACCCTTATCCATGGCTGAGACATTTTTAAATGACTTGAATGATAAAATAATAGATATCACCTCCTTATACCCTTGTCGTAACATGTCAACTGTTTTCTTCTGTACATCCTCCTTCCCACCCCCTCCTCTTTCCTTTTTTCACTTTTATTGCATTCATGCCACCGCTATATATTTGTGTTACCCTTTCTCTCTCATCTCTCTCTCTTATACTTGTTCAAAACTATCCTTTTACCCCTTCTTTAACTTAAATTAAATTTTTTGAATTAAATTTAAATCTATAAGAATATTAACCTTGCTTCACGCCAATCATGGCAAAGTATATATTCTCTCCTCTGTAATTAAAAATGGTTTAGAACCCTTTTTATTTTTTCAATTTTCCTGCCTGATGAAATCAATTATGATCGAAACGGTCTGCATATCGTAGCAAGATAGGATTGTATTTACACAAAGAATAATAAAAAGTATATATATATATATATATATATATATATATATAGTAGGCGGGAAATAACAAACAATTGTGTTCACAAAATAAAACTTACTCTAGGATAGCGATACAAAATAGCTTTAAAACTGACAATAACAATAGAAAACAAACAAATAAATAAATTAAATAAACATGAATATACATAAACGATCACACGCATATGTGTATATATATATGTATATATATGTGCATTATTGTGTACACATAGGTATATTTATATGTATATATAAAAAAAAAAAGAAGCAGAACGGCCACCTAAAACCACTAACCTAGCTCTAAAACAGATCCTTTGTTTGATAAAATGCATGCCCATTGGCTGGTAGGAAGGGGCGCGGTGGATACTAGAAAGCTGATTGGCCAACTAGTAATCCTCAACATGTATAAAAACAAGAAGCAACGACAGAATTCGCGCATAAGCCTGACGAATCCTATAGTTGGATGAAACGCAGAATATTCAGTGTAGCTTAATCGCCATATATATTTTATAAATTACTAACTAGCTCTACCTACGTATTGAGCACTTTTGAAGTAAATACTTAAAGTTTACGCATAAATCTATACTTTCGTATAGTAAATTTATGTGAATAAATAAATAGTTATAGGTATATATATATATATATATATATATATATATATATATATATATATATATATATATAGTCTGACATGTAGCAACGTGGCGATGGAATTTTTTTTCACAAACACCAGGTTTATCATGTAACAATCAACTTTTTACTGGTAATATCAAATGGAAACAACATCTGACGAGTTGGTGACGACTGGATATTATTATGGACACGTAAAATCAAAAAAATTGCTATCCCATTAACGAAACTGCTGTAATGAAGAAATCTAGGATGAAATAAACAAAATTTATAAAAAAGAAAAAAAAATTTAAGTCTTTGAATTTCAACAAAGTTTTGCCCTATATATATATATATATATATATATATATATATATATATATATAATTTTTTATTTTTATTTTTTTATTGTTTTTTTTACCTTATTTCCCTTGAAAAGAAATATATATATATATATATATATATATATATATATATATATATATATATATATATAGCTGGCCACGCATCGTCACCCGGTCGTAAAATACGCTTTAACATGATATTTTAATTTATGCAGATTACGTATGTATTATTATAGAATCAATCCTCTATTGATTATTATATACTAGGCTACCCGTGACCCGTTTGGTCAGTATGTTATATTAGGTATGGAATTAATGTATAAGCGTGATACTTCTGACACAAAGAAAATGTTTTTTGTGACATAACAGAAACATTTCTATGAAAGAATATTAAAATGAAAAAATGTAGATAGATTTCTATGCGTCATTCTGTTCATAATTGTTTATTTTTGAAAAAAATATATTACAGAATTATAAGTATTTTGCCATACTTATAGGTAAATGTGCACTGAACAGATAGCATAATACTTAAAGTTAAATTCAAATTTTGATATATCTTTTAATTAAAACACGAAAAAAAACAATTGGGACGCTGAAAACATACACAGTAAAACAATATGTTTTATGGTCGTGTTGATTATTTATTTGTAACGCAGATTAAAAAAATACATTTTCGGGGTTATTTATTTATGTTGGTAGTACAGAAGAAAATGTACGAATGTTATGGAGAATAGATAAAAATGAAGGCGGTGAGTAAATCGCCGTTGTAAAATGCTCTTATGGTTGTCAACTGGTTAAAGTAGATTCATCTGTGAGAAAATTGTGCTAAAATAACTTAAATGTAATACGGAAATGAACGATGTAAAAAAATACAGAAAGCATTAACAATTGTTTAATTTGGATAATTTAAACGCGAAAAAAAACAATTCGGACGCTGAAAACGTAGACAGTAAAACATTAGGTTTTATTGTCGCGTTGATTATTTATGTATGTACGCATGCGCAACCGGAAGTTATAAACTGTTGGATTAGAACACAAATTACAAGGTCATTTGCGTTTTATAATTATATAAATTACGAGGAATAATTTACCCGGTGGACTAATTCGAATATAAATAAATAAAATAAATAAATAAATAAAAATAAATTAATCAATAAATAAAAATAAATAAATAAATAAAAATAAAATAAATCAACAAAAATAAAAATAAAATAAATAAATAAATGAATAAATAAAAATAAAAATAAAATAAGTAAATAAATAAATAAAAATAACAATAAAAATAAAATAAATAAATAAATAAAATAAAATAAATATATAAATAAATAAAAATAAAAATAAAATAAATAAATAAATAAATAAATAAAAATAAAAATAAAATAAATAAAAATATTAATAATAAAATAATAATGGTAGTGTCGTTCATTAAATACATCTGATTTGTTTACAACATCACGTCAGCTGATATTGGGGCTGGAAGATCTTAAACGTAGTCTGTCTTTATTTCATAGATAAAAAAGAAGAATTTTACAGAAAAATATTTTACGTTTAATCGGCCGGTATAACGTAAAATATTCCCTGTAAAAATTGTTCTTTTTTTATCTGTGATAAAAGAAAGATTAATTTAAGATCATATTTTCTCGATTTTCGATACTTATCGGATTAATTGCTGTACAGAACATATCTAAGAACACTGCCAGACGTATAAAGTAGCTTTGTTTGAAATTTGCAAAACATAGGCTCAGCCGTTTCGGAACCTATGAAGAAGGAACTCGCACACACAAATGATTTTTATATAATAGTAGAGATAGAAATATACATGCTTGTGTAAATACACTTTACACTTTTACATATGCATAGCTGTTTACGTAGGTCAGTGTTTTTGAAAAGAACTGGGGAAAAAAAAAACAAATAAATCGTTAAATAACATTCACCGAACAATAATTGCTTGACCTCTGGTCATACGTTGGCGTCATACAAAACGATGTTAAATTGTTTGTCCATTAGGGCTTGACCAAGCGTCTGCAATCCAGTTTTAGTCAATTTCGTATTGAAATTGAAATCGCATAAATCAGCGCGTTTCTCCCATTTCCTCGGATTGGTTCATTAATTACGAAAGGCAAATCAGAAGAAATCAAGCTTTATAGGTTCAAATGTGTTCAGAACGAGGCTATACCAGTAATTAATCACAGCGAAGTGACGAGTGCGGGTTCAGAGATTTATCACAGAAAAAAACGGGATCTAAAATGCGTAGTAAAAAGAGTTAGGTGGATAACGAAAGAGAGAGAGACAGATAGATAGATAGATAGATAGATAGATAGAGAGAGAGAGAGAGAGAGAGAGAGAATGGGAGAAGAAATCAGCTTGTGGCGAAGGGATGGAAGATGGCTGTGTTTGCTTATTGTTTTCTCGTATTGACGCTATTAGAAATATCTGTAGGAGTTTCATTAATTACATCGATAAACCAAATCACGATCAACATTACACTTTATCGGGTATGTCTTGTGGATTAGTCGATATTATTGAAAAAATAAAACAGAAAAGAGGACAGAAGAAATCTATTAATCATAATAGATTTCTTCCGCCATCTTTTCTTTTTCTAGAAAGTTGAAACAGCGATGCGCAAAAGAGAGATAGATAGAGAGAGAGAGAGAGAGAGAGAGAGAGAGAGAGAGAGAGAGAGAGAGAAATGAAAAACTGACAAGAAAAAAAAGAGGAAAGGCGGTCGATGATATTGTGAAGTTTTAGTGGCTTTTTTTTACCTCTTAGCAAATCGATAATAATTGTAATTCACATGGGACGCTCATTAGAGGATTGGGAATTATTGATTAAATTAACTAAGCTGAAATAATTAGTAGATACGCTTCTTAATAATAATTGGTTTCTATTGGATTTTTATGCAACCATGTTGAAGTATGGGGAAGCAGTACTGTAGTAACATGTTCCAGAGAGGAATGACCTTGCAAAGAAACGTTGTTAATGAAAGGTCAACTAGACTTTAGAAGGAAAGAAAGCTTTTGTTATTGAAACAATCCCGTAGAAAAATATTTAAATTAAGTATTGTTATGTGGTGGCTATTTGGCTATGATCATAGCGTAGTATCTGTGTTACGTTTTAGCGGACAGTGCTAAGGGTCAAAACAACTATTATGATTAATTGTTAAATTATTTACGTTAAAAAGATATTAATTGAATTAAAATGTCATATTTAAGCGTATTTTATGATCGGGCAGCAACGGGCACCCTGCTAGTAACCAATAATCGGATGGCCAAAGATAAAAAAAAAATGTGGATGTCTGATATCCAACAATTAAAAACATTAAACAAAACAACATAAACATAATGCTGTCATCCTTCTCGACTGAAAAAGTTACATTAGTTTTATTTATTCAAATATTATTTATTTTACAACTCATTTTACCATACGTTGTTGTTGGTATGTTTGTTGAGAATATTTCGATTATTTCGTATTGATCAGATGATTATTGTTGGCATTAGTTTCCGAAATATCTTTCTAGTTAGAATTCTTTCTAGAAAATGTCAGGTACTTACGGGATCGACCATGTAAAATTTGCTAATATCGCTATATGATATATGGGACGGACTGAATTCAAACCGGGCGCACCCAGGCTGTCAGTCCGAATCGTTAACAACTTAACCACCCTCACCCCTTCCTCATGTTGCAGACTGTACGTTTGATGTCTTTGTCTACTGCATCTAACACATAATGTGGTTGAAACTAGGCGAGTTAGACGACCATCGGATAAGATTGCTTACACCATTTTCTTTGTCAGTTTTTTTTCCGGAGATATGCCATGGACCTAAATTTGCTTGCAGCAATGCATAAGTATGTAAGAAATATGTTATTAATTCACAGTTCTTTAAATAATACGCGTAGCATTGAAAGGCTGTTGCATAAAATTCTGAACAATTCAATCAATGA